>NW_024868709.1:0-7479 GCF_013358625.1 Macadamia integrifolia | reverse complement strand
TTTTTTTTTTTCTATTTATTTATTTATTTTTTGTTATTTCAATTGTAATATAATTAAATACATGATAAGCCAAAACACGGTGCTATATAAAAGCATAAAAAAATTCATATAGTTATTGGTCTGGTATTTTTTAGCTCATGGTTTCAATTATTGTAAGAACAAATCTTGAATGGCTTCCTATCTTTGGAAAATTCAGGAAACTTCTAACTTCCTACATCCTATTAGTTGATCTAAGGTTTGCCTTTTGAAAAATGAAGGACGACTGGGAATACATTGAGTAAATGAAGTCAACAATGCAAGGGTCATAAAACAAATCTGAAAAATTATGTCTAGATAAAAAATATATGAACTAATTGGGACATTGGGTACTCAATATACTTGAAATCAATTCCATGGACTGTCATTGCCCAAATGATGCATCATGGGCTTGGAGAAATTTTTTGAAGTATAGACACCTTGTTAGAGACACCATTGTTCAAGGACTGATGATGGCTATGATTTCTATTTGTGGCTTGAAAATTAGCATTCAAATAGTATATTCATTTTCAAATATGAAAATCAAAACAAATATAATGCTGAATTTGATAGGATGGCCATTAAAGATACTGGTTTTGTGGTATACTCTTCATCAAAGGTTGGATGTCGGTATTGTAGTATATATGGAGGGATTATTAATAGGGGTTTATTGGGTATCAAAGGAGCCATATAGGGATTGGTATGCTCTTGACTCGCAACTAGCATATATCTTTGGAGACCGATAACGTACATTCTTGACTAGGGATACCATCTATGTGTCAGTAGTATTAAAACCTAATATGGACTTAGAATCTGTTGACTAGGCTTGTGTGATAATAAACTGGATTATGACATTGCATTCATTTAATACACATTCAATTGGTGTCGTTGAGCACCTTCTTTATTGTTGCATTTCATATATGGTTGTGTTTGGTTTGCATATCCACCCCTCACTAGGCTTCGTAGAAGCTCACCACATTTGTTGCAATGTTTTTAGATGGTGATCCGAGGAAACTTCCCGAGGTTGTTGTCAAAGAGCCAACTCTTTGTAGAGATGATCTATGCGTGTGATGACTATGCCTACGGGGCATCCTGAATAGAGTAATAGTCATATTCATTTTTTTTCTTTTTGTGTACATACATGATTTAACTCTAGGGATATTATTTTCATTATGTTCTGACTGGAGAAAACTTTCTTATGTGCAAATATGTTACATATTAATATAATTTACTAGTTCTGTTTATCTTACGGATTAACATTATCACAACCTGTTCACACAGAACCGGACCGATGACCAGGTTAACTCCAGTTAACCCAAACCTGTCAGGATCATCTGATACAGTATCCAACCACAGCATACACACAACTAAGATAATGTTAAACAGTTCAGTGGAAGACTTAATTTACTTGTAAATATCCCCAATATACTTGATACCCAAATTGTAGTACATAGATAAATATATGTGGGTCCGCAGGCATGATATTTACACAAAAGAATAACAATTCACGTATCAAGTACACAAAAGGGATCATCAAAAGAATAAAAAAGTAACCCTGCATGGAGTCACTGCTGTGGTCCCACAACACAGCCCTCGCACGAACAATCCGTGCCGTGCTGATATTCCTCGGGGACCCACCAATCCTCTTCGGGGAATTCAACTATGGGGCCTGACCCTTAATCTTCAGGCTGGTGACTTGCAAAATTATCTAAAAGAGGTGCACACGTGGGATGAGCTCACTAGCTCAGTAAGTGAAAAGAAGGACCACACAACAGTCCACACAATAATCACAACCATATGCACTATATGCTATGCAATTCATTTTAAATCACATCCACCTAATCAACATTACTAAGTCTTGGGTTTAGAGCTACTACAACCATAGTGCGCGTATACTCCAGGTACGAGCCGTAAACTCCATCCTGCGATACGCCTATAGGGCTGTCGGAGAAGGCCCACCGTGAGTACTCGAAAAAGTAAAGCATACCGACCATCGGCTCTCAACATAAAAGTAAATGACAAAAAATAAAGGTACTGACTCCAGCAATTTAAAAGCAGTACGATTGACTCTCTTGAATATACCACCGAGGTTGTCGACTGTCCTAATGACCAACCGGGCGTCTGTCTAACCGCCACAGTGACCTGACAACCGCGACCACTGCTTCCTCCCAAATGGTAACCTAACACCTCAACCCCTGTTGGGAAGGGTCATAGCACGGGAAGATGATAATCCTAAACCGCATGCTCCTACATGACATAGTATGATTGCATAGTGCCACCGTGTCCCATTCCACGGGCCACCAATGCACTCGTTTCCAAGCCGACTACGGCATCTAGTCTATTAATGCATTATGCACAATGATGTCATCGTTCATCATATAATCACATCATCATTTGACATTGAGAAAATAAACACAACACATGTCATAATAATATGAGGATGGCTAAGCTACATATAATTTGTATGATTACATGGCTAGTCTAGATACAATTTAATGAATGCCAAACAAGTCTTAAAATAAGGCCAAACGTCTTCTCCCCACTTACCTGTAGTGTACAAAGACTCACGCCCTGTACGGATGAGATTCGACGCGAGAAACGTAAATTTTGGTGAACCTATCACAAGTGAATGGGGTTAGCACTAACAAGATTTGATGGCAAAATCACGTTTAGAATCCTAAAAGAAGGTCACATGTCCGTTTGGGTCCATTCGGATGTAAAAATCACGTTGGGAGCCTCTCGGGTGGGTCGGACAGCCCACTGGTCTTCACAGGTGGGCGGGTCTACCCACCGGTCATGACCAGAGGGTAGGTCAGCCCTTCGGTAGGGGCCCGCCGGTGGAGGCCAAGGGCCTGCTAGGACCGGCGGGCAAGTTGCCCTGCTAGTCGGCCCGCCGGTAGGGGCCCGTCGGTTGGCCCCGAGGGCTTGTCCTCTCAGGTGGGTGCCCTCAGGCAGGTGGTCCCAGCCCATCGGTCTTGGCGGAAAAATGCCATTTTCCCTGAAGCCTTCCCCAACCTTTGGGGAATCAAATGGGACTTTTCCAAACCCATTTTTCACACATTCAAGGTCTCATAAGATGATTCTAACCTAGATCTAGGTTAGATTTAAGGAATGGAATCCATCTTACCTTCTTTGCTCAAGAACTCTTTCAAAAACCCCAAAATCACTTCTTGGCTCAAGAAATCACCAATGCTTCACAATCTTGTAAACACTTCCTCAAATCATTCAAAATCAACACATACACCCTCTATTAAACCTTAGATTCATCATCCCAAGTGGGATTTACAAGATCTCAAGAAACTCTACTCAAATCAAGGGTTTTACTTGGGTTTGGTGAAAGTTTAAGAAGCATAGCCTTTGCTCACCTCCAATCATAGCTCTCGCGTTGGGGATCACTCTTCTGACGTCGGAATGGATCAAACCTTGGTGCCGCTTAGATCCTTTCCTTCCTCCTCTTCCTTCTCCTTTCTTCTTCTCCGTTCTCTTTTCTCCCTTTTTTTCTCTCTCCTCTTTACTCTTCTCACCAAACACCTTAACGTAATAAATGAGAAAATAAAAAACATAATAATACTATTTATACTTTTTAAAACCACTAGTAACCACATGGGTGGGTCACTCAGGTGGGCGGATGCGCCCACCTGTGACCGCCCACTTGAGGGCCGAAAATTGTCCAACAAGTGGGATTTTGGTGGAATTTGACTCTCAGCATGAAACTCACTCTTGGCACAGGATGTATTATATGTATGCGCTTTAGGATACGACTACATACCAGCTTTATCCGTACATGGCCTTATGATATGTACATGTATACGGCTTGAGTACACCCGTCTCCTCTGGCACTGACTCAGACTTGTCTGGCCAACCGGTGTTCAAAGTCACCCTTGCCATCATGGTCCATAAGGAACCCGCCTTAATCCTCTCCGGTTTGGGTCCTGCATGGTTAAACTGGGTCAACCATGTAATTAGACTGGGTTTAAAAGTAGGGTATCACATTTAACCCCCCTTTCTGAAAATTTTGTCCTCGAAATTGGCGTACCTGGTTGTTCAAAAAGATGAGGGTACTTGGCCTGGATTTCATCCTCTTTCTCCCAAGATGCTTCTTCAAGTGAATGATTAGCCCATCGCACCTATACAAAGGAAATGGAGCGGTTGCGAAGAGTTTTCACCTTTCGGTCCAAGATTTCAGTTGGCTGCTCTGTATAGGTCATATCCGCTTCTAGATATTCTGGTTCCACGGGTAGTACATGAGATGGATCATAAACGTATCGCTTCAGCATGGATATATGAAATACGTTATGGACATTCCCGAGTGAAGGTGGCAGAGCAAGCATGTAGGCTACTGAGCCGACCCGAGCTAAGATCTCAAATGGGCCAATGTATCTCGGGCTCAACTTACCCTTTCTATGGAATCTTTGCAACCCTTTAGTAGGAGAGATCTTGAGAAATACCTTTTCTCCTAGCTGAAATTCAATGTCTTTCCTGCGGTTGTCTGCATAGCTCTTTTGACGAGACTGAGCTGCTTTAATCCGTTCTCGAATAACATCGACCTTGTCACAAGTCATATGTATCATTTCAGGCCCTAACATTCGGCGTTCGCCTATCTCATTCCAATACAGAGGAGTTCTGCACTTCCTACCATATAATGCCTCATACGGAGCCATCCTAATCGTAGCTTGGTAACTGTTGTTATAGGCAAACTCCATAAGGGGTATATGTTCTTCCCAACTACCACACATTTCCATTGCACATGCCCTGAGCATGTCTTCTAATATCTGTATGGTTCGCTCCGACTGACCATCAGTCTGTGGGTGGAAAGCTGTACTCAAATTCAATTGTGATCCTAAGGCATGCTGGAAGCTTTTCAAAAATCTGGAAGTGAACCTTGGGTCCCTATCTGATACAATGGTCACTGGCACTCTATGCAAGCGTACTATGTTATCCATATAAAATTGTGCTAATTTGGCCATAGAGAACTTGGTCTTGATGAGAATGAAATGAGCAGTCTTAGTAAGCCGATCAACGATCACCCATATCGCGTCCATCCCCTTAGGTGTACATGGTAGTCCGGTGACAAAGTCCATTGTAATTCTATCCCATTTCCAGTCTGGTACTGGGAGTGGTTGAAGAGTACCATAAGGTCGATGCCTTTCAGCTTTTACTTTCTGGCATGTAAGACAAGTCGCCACATACAGGGCTATTGTGATTCTTATGCTTGGCCACCAGTAATTTTGTTTAAGGTCTTTATACATCTTTGTACTTCTTGGGTGGAGTGAGTACTCAGAGCTGTGTGCTTCCCGCACTATCTTGTCTTGTATATCCAAATCATCGGGCACACATAACCTACCTCGAAACAGTAATGCCCCATCGCTAGCTAAAACAAAATCAGGGTCGTTCATTGTTTGATCTTGAACCTTAACTCTGATCCGCTGTAATTCAGGATCCAAAGTTTGTTTCATTATCACCTCTTGCCTAATAGTCGGATGCACCTATAGAGCTGCCAGTGATACAGTCAACCTTTTAAGGTTTTCTAGTTGATGTTCAAGCTCTAAGGTTGCTCCTTCATATAAGAGGGTTTCATCCATTAGCGTCACTTTTTGTACGAGTGGTGGGCTGACTGCTAAGTATGAGAGTGACACGGTCTGTGCCTTCTGACTTAATGCATCTACCACTACATTAGCCTTGCCGGGATGATACTGAATATCGCAGTCATAATCCTTCATGAGCTCAAGCCATCTCCTCTGCCTCATGTTCAAATCTTTCTGGGTGAAAAAATACTTAAGGCTTTTGTGATCACTGTATATCTCGCACTTCTCCCCATACAAATAATGTCACCAAATATTTAGGGCAAAAATGACTGCGGCTAGTTCCAAGTCATGAGTGGGGTAGTTCTTCTCATATTCCTTTAGTTGTTGGGATGCATATGCTATCACCTTACCACGTTGCATGAGAACATAACCCAACCCCACCTTAGAAGCGTCAGTATAGACTGTCATTCTACCTGTGCCTTCGGGGATGGTCAACACAGGGGCCGACACCAATCTTTACTTCAATTCCTGAAAACTCTTCTCACATTCCTCTTCCTATTCAAATTTCACACCCATTTTGGTTAACTTAGTCATTGGTGCTGAGATCCGAGCAAAATTCTCAATGAAGCGCCAGTAGTACCCAGCCAAACCTAAGAAGCTTCTAATCTCAGTGATGTTCTTAGGGCTTTCCCACTCTACTACTGCTTTCACCTTGTCAGGATCCACCTTGATTCCCGCCTTAGACACTACATGTCCCAGGAATCCAACTTGCTCAAGCCAAAGTTCACATTTACTGTATTTGGCAAACAATTTTTGTTCTCTTAGCCTCTGTAACACCATTCTCAAATGTTGAGTGTGCTCCTCTTCTGTCTTAGAGTAGATCAAGATGTCATCAATAAAAATAATTACCCATTTGTCGAGGACATCGTGAAATACTCGATTCATTAAATCCATGAATGCTGTCGGTGCATTGGTTAACCCAAAAGATAACATTAGGAACTCATAGTGACCATACCGAGTCCTGAATGCTGTCTTGGGTATGTTGCCGCTCTTTATCTTGAGCTGATAATAGCTTGATCTAAGGTCTATCTTTGAAAATACCCTTGCACCTTGTAGTTGGTCAAACAAATCATCAATGCGTGGCAATGGATACCGGTTCTTAATGGTTAGGTTATTCAATTCCTGGTAATCAATGCACATACGCAAGCTGCCATCCTTCTTTTTGACAAACAAAACTAGGGCACCCCAAGGTGAAACACTTGGGCGAATAAACACCTTCTCCAATAATTCTTGCAACTGCATCTGTAACTCCTTCAATTCGGCTGGTGCCATCTTGTATGGAGCTTTAAACACTGGAGCTGCTCCAGGAATCAAGTCTATGGCAAATTCCAACTCCCTATCAGGCGGTAGATGCATCAGATCATCTGGAAAGACGTCGGAAAATTCTTTAACCACCTTTACCTCTTCCAGTGGTGTAACCTTTGCATCAACATCAAGAACAGATGCTAAGTAACCCTGACATCCACTTTCTAACAACTTTACCGCTTGAAGAGCGGAGACGAGAACCTTTCTAGCCCGTTTCATTTCATCTGCTCGGTATACCAATTCTTTCCCTTCATCATCTGTCACCCTAATTATTTTTTTAGCACACATCACATTAGCTCAATGGGCCAATAACCAATTCATGCCCAGTATGACGTCAAAATTCTGCATGTTGAATTTAATGAGTTGTGCATCCAATTTCTTCTCACTGATTTCCACTGGGCACGACCCATACACCTCCTTCAACTGTGTAACTTTACCTGTAGGCATGCTAACAATCATCCCATGATCTAGTGTCCTGGGTGATATACCCAGTTTCTCAGCAAATCTCTTAGATATGAATGAGTGTGTAGCTCCTGAATCAAACAAGACATAGGCTGGAATGCCCGATATAGGT
>NW_024868708.1:0-69854 GCF_013358625.1 Macadamia integrifolia | reverse complement strand
GGTACCCGCCGGTTGGGCCAGGGACCCCCTTGCTTGGACCGGCGGGTAGGGGCCCGCCGGTGGTACCCGCCGGTTGGGCCCGAAGGCCCCCCTGCCTTCTCAGGTGGGTACCCACAGGCGGGTAGGAGCCCACCGGTTGTACCCACCGGTCTTGGCGGAAAAGACACTGTTTCTTTCCCATTTTCTCCATTTTTTTGGGGAATCAAATGGGGCTTTTCCCCACCCATTCTTCACACCTTCAAGGTCCTATAGGATGGTTCTAACCTAGATCTAGGTTAGATTCAAGTGAGGGAAAACCATCTTACCTTCTTTGCTCAAGAACGACTTCAAACCCTCCAAATCACTTCAAACCCACAATGTTCTTTCCACCTTGTCAATACCTCTTCAAATCCTTCACGATCAACACATAAATCATCTATTAAACCTTAGATTCATCATTTCAAAGGGGATTTACAAGATCTTAAGAAACCATACTCGAATCAAGGGTTTAAAGCTTGGATATGGTGAATGTTCACAAAACCCAACTTTTCTTACCTCCAACTGTAGATCTAGAGTTGAAGATCACTCTCCCGACACCGGAATGGGAAGATCGAGCTTCGGCGCCGCTGAAATCCCTCTTTTCTTCCTCTTCCTTCTCTTCCTTTCTTCTTCCCTTTCTTTTCTCTCTCCTCTTTACTTTTCTCACCAACGTACGGGGGTAATAAATGGAAAGAAGAGAAAATCATAAAGCTTTATAAATAATTCCTAATAAGTGAACAGTGCACTTGGATGGGTCACTCAGGTGGGTGCACCCTCCTGTCCGCCCACCTAAGAGCCAAAACTTGGGATTTTGACCGAGTTCGGGCCTCGGCACGAACCCCACCCCTGGCATACGGTGTAGCATACGTATATACCTTAAAATACGCGATATAATACCTGTTTTATCCGTACATAGCCTTATGGTAGGTGCACGTACACGGTTTGGGCACTCCCGTCTCTTCTGGCACTGGCTCGGACTTGTCAGGCCAGCCGGTGTTTAAGGTCACCCGTGCCATCATAGCCCATAAGGAACCTACTCTAATTTCCTCTGGCTCGGTTCCTGCATGGTTAAACCAGTTCAACTGCTTAATCAGACCGGGTTTAAAAAAAGTAGGGTATTACACAATATATTTTGGGAAGCTTTCAAGAAAATGGAGATCGAGGAGGAAAAATTAAGACCGGTGCACACCCCCCCTTATGGCTTCTTCAGCCCTCCAGTCAAACCAAAGGGCATGATCGAGCTTCAAATCCAAGCTCACACAGGCGAGCTCCAAAAGGCTACTATGGTCAATGTTTTGTCTGTAGATATTCCTTCGGTCTACACTGCAATTTTGGGATGACCAAGCCTGAACAACCTTAAGGCGGTCGTATCCACTTATCACTTAAAAATGAAAATCCATACCGAAAAAGGGATTGATTGGAGAATACGAAGGCGACCAACGGGAGTCAAGAAAGTGTTACGTCAATACATTAAAAGATACCCGACCATTGAGTGATGTAGAAGATCACAGGACCGAGAAAGAAAGTCTTAGAGGAGAACCGGCTGAAGAACTAATGACCATAAACCCATTAGAGGCGGATGAATCCAAGTAGCTTATGATTGGCACATCATTGCAAGGGATTGAGCGTGAGCAGCTCATCTCCCTACTAAAAAAGAATCTCAACTTGTTCGTATGGTCGGCTATGGACATGCCAGGTATAGACTGAATAATAATCCAGTATAAGTTGAGTACGGACCCGACCTTTCAACCAATCAAGCAAAAAAAGAGGTCATTCGCCCTTGATAGACAAGAGGCCATCCAAGAAGAAGTAGAGAGGCTTCTCAAGGAAAAATTCATCAGAGAAATTTGGTACCCAGAATGGGTGGCCAATGTCGTCATGGTAAAAAAACCAAACGAAAAATGGAGAATGTGTGTTGATTTCAAAGATCTAAATAGGGAATGCTCTAAAGATGACTGTCCCTTACCAAGGATCGACTTTCTCACAGATGCAACTATTAGTCACGAACGCATGAGCTTCATGGACACCTATTCTAGATACAGTAAGATAAAAATGAACAAGCGCGACTAGCCAAAAATGACCTTCATCACAGACAAAGGTTTATATTGCCACAAAGTAATGGCATTTGGCTTGAAGAATGTAGAAGCAACATACCAAAGACTGGTAAACTCCATATTCAAAAATTTAATTGGAAAGAACATGAAAGTATATGTGGATGACATGCTGGTCAAAAGAAAAAAATCATGTGATCACACAAAAGACTTGGAAGAAGTCTTCAAGGTATTAAGACGATACAAAATGAAGCTCAATCCAACCAAATGTGCATTTGGGGTGACATTGGGAAAGTTCCTCGGGTTCATGGTCTCTAACAGAGGGATAGATTCTAATCCTGATAAAATAAAGGGAATTCAAGAAATGGCAGCACTGAGAAATGTAAAAGAAGTCAAGAAATTAACAGGAAGATTAGCTGCTCTTGGTCACTTCATTTCTAATGCTGGGGGAAGGTACTTACCATTTTTTCAAAGCTTGAAGGGAGGTAAGAAATTTGAATGGAACTGTGATTGTCAAAAGGCATTCGAGGAGCGAAAGGAATACTTGATCTCATCACCTATACTCTCGAAACCAATAAAGGAGAGGAGTTGCTAGTCTATTTGGGCATCTCGTCATTAGCAGTAAGTGTTGTACTAATCAAAGAAGAAGAGAGGTGACAAAAACCTATCTACTATTTGAGAAAATGTCTCATCGAAGCAGAATTAAGATATAGTAGAATAGAAAAGTCAACTTTGGCATTAATGACAACAGCTCGAAAGCTCAGATCATACTTCCAAGCCACACGATCATAGTTCTAATTGACCAATCCCTGAAGAAATTCTTTCAAGGATCAACCACGTCAGGGCGAATGGTTAGTTGGGCAATGGAACTGGGGGAGTTTGACATCCAATTTCGACCATAGTCAACCATCAAAGCTCAGGCACTGACAGACTTCCTGGTCAAAAGCACAATACCCGAACACCGACAGGAAGGATAAGTGGATGTCCAAAAAAGGCAAGAAATGCAGCCACTAGCAGACCAACCAAAGGACAAATCACCAAGATGGAAGTTGTTCGTGGATAGATCTTCTAGTACAACTAGAAGTGGAGCAGGGGTAATGCTAATAAGTCCAGAAGGCTTCCAAATACAATGTGCCTTGAGATTCTCATTTCAAGCATTGAATAATGAGGTTGAATATGAAGTGTTACTAGCTGGAATAAGGTTGGCAAGATCCCTTGAGGTATGAAAGATAAACATTTTCAGCGACTTGCAATTGGTCATATGTCAAATAATGGGCAGTACGAAGAAAAAGAGCACAGAATGGCAGAGTATCTGAAAAAGGCAAAGGAACTGGTGGTAAGCTTTGAGACAATTAGCATACAAAGAATAGCTCGAGACAAAAACACTATTGCAGACGCCCTATCAAGGTTGGCTACAACTTCATGTTCGAGCATCACTCCATCGATATTCATGGAAATACTTCCGAGATCAAGCTTGATAGGACAGAAGGACCTCGAATTGATGCAAATCGATCAACATCAAGAAGATTCTTGGATGGACCCAATCCGTAAATACCTAAATCATTGCCATTAGATGTCAAAGAAGCTCAAAAAGTAAAACAACGAGCAACAAGGTTTGTGGTACTGAGCAACGGAACACTTTGTAAAAGATCATTTTCTAGCATTTTTCTCAAATGTTTGAATCATCAAGATGCCGAGTATGCAGTTAAGGAAGTACACGAGGGAATCTATGGCCAACACTTGGGAGGGCGAGCATTAGCACACAAATTCTAAGGCAAGGATTCTTCTAGCCCAAGATGACCAAGGATTCAATAGAATACGCCAGAAAGTGTGTAAAATGCTAGTTCCACGCTACTATTCCCAAACAACTAGCCACTCAGCTCAGCACATTGAGCAGCACCTTGCCATTTACAATATGGGGAATGGACATACTGGGGCCTTTCCCGTTAGCTACCAGGAAAAGGAAATTCGTTGTCATAGCAATTGATTACTTTACACAATTGGTAAAAGCAGAGGCATCAACAACTATCACATAACACAACACATCAAGCTTCTTCAGGATTGCCGTCATCTACCGATTTGGCATACCTCGAATCCTGATTACAGATAATGGGAAACAATTCGACAAAAAAAACTTCTCCAAGTTATGTGAAGATATGATGAATGGTTACAGGTAAATGCTAATCGAACTCAGAAGAAGACTGGATGAAGCAAAAGGTAAATGGGCAAAGGAATTACTGAGCATACTATGGGTACACAGAACTACAAAAAGGACAGCAACATGAGAAACTCCATACTCCCTCACATATGGGACTAAAGCCGTTAGCCCAGTGGAGATTGGAGCAATATCACTTTAAGTAAGCACATTCAACGAACAGACAAATACAGAAGGATTGGAGAACAATTTGGACTTATTACAAGAAACAAAGGACCAGGCATAGAAGAAGATGGCAATATACCAACAGAAAGTTGCTCAATATTTTGATACCAAGGTCGTGGAAAGATCATTTCAACTTGGTGACCTCGTCCTTAGCCGAACAGAAGTCTTAAGATGCAAGAAACCAAGGGAAAATTTTGCCCGACTGGGAAGGACCTTACAAGATTACAAGGATAATCAGACCAGGGACTTACCACCTTGAAACCTTGAAAGGAAAAAGAATTGAAAGGTCATGGAACTCTGTAAATCTCAAAAAAATTCAATCAATGAAATTTCCATTCAAGGAACTTACTCTCCCTCTCACAAGTTAAGCAAAGAAAGAGAACCTTATGAGCTTCTACACTTAGAAGCTCCTGCCTCCCTATCGTGAGGACCTTGCGAGCTTCTAAACTTAGAAGCTCCTACCTCCCTATCATGAGGACCTCACGAGCTTCTACGCTTAGAAGCTCCTACCTACCTATCATGAGGACTCTGCTAGCTTATACACTTAGAAGACTCCTACCCCCCTATCAGGAGGACCTTCCTCCCTAACACAAGCAAACCCACAAAACACAAAAACACACTCCACAAGAATAAATAAACACAACATAAAAACACAAGTTTAAGAAATTCCAAAATTTACATCACTGAAAGATATCAAACACAAAAAATCCCCATTACATTACGGGCGATCAAACAATATCCACATTACAAAAAAGGATCCCAAAAGCATACCACAGGAAGCAAGACAAGAAGGGATAATACACTATTGAACATCTGCATTTTCAGGAACTTCAGGGGGAGTTTTCGTAGGAGTAGTTACATCAACAGAAGGATTGATAACGGCAGGAGAATCTTTAGGGAAAGCATCATCAGCAGGAACCTGGTCAGGAGCAAGTAGAGCAACATCAGTAGAACTCAAAGAAGACTGCTCATCCAACGTTATGTTGAATTGTTTCACCTTCTCCCATTCTCGTGTAAAGCGGCTTAGGTCAAAATCAGGTTGACGACCCCATACCTCCTCCCGAAATAGCAGCATCCTTTTAAGATACAGTCGAGCCCCACGAAAAGCCACTTCACAATCGAATTCATTTGATGGTTCATACCTCTCAATCGTGTCGGCACACCCCTTCTTATAGGCAACCTTTGCCTCTAACACGTGCTTCTGGGTATGTCACACTTGCGTATCAAGAGCATCTTTCAAATAGGCCATCTCCTTTTCCTACTACTCGCTTTCCACCTTCCTCTACTCCAACTCTTTCTCAAAGCGTAGCAACTTGGCCATGGTTTCCACCTTACTCACCTCCAAGTCAGCATAACGGTCCTTCAGACTCACCATCTCCTCCTTTAGTGCAATTTCCATCTCAATTAAGTTCCTCACTTTCTCTGCCTCCTCAAACTTGGTCCTCTATTGATAGGCCGCAGCCCAACCCTCATCAGCCTTCTTCTTCAGACTCTTAGCAGATTGATAATAGTCATTGATGAACACATTTATGTGTGAAATCTAGGGTAGTAAAATATGCATTTTACCTTGGGTTTTACTCTCTTTTTGTAACTTTTATATTTTCAAGGCCTTAAGGATTATTGGGCACTATATCTCCAATTTTACACATAAAGAGGTCCTGTTTCTTTTCATGATTGCGAAGAGGAAAAAATTCTAAGTAAGATGGACGTATTCAATTAAAAATACACATTTTTTTGGTCACCCATACAAATGATTATTCTTTTCGGGACAGAAAAAGAATAATGGATCAGAACTGAACCGAGATACAAAATTAGCCCATCTGCAGTTGTCCCAAGGGTACAAGAAATATTTCAAATGCCAATAAGGATCGATGGACCACACCCTTAAGTGATTGAAGATTCATTTTTGGTAACAATAACTACCTAGCGTAGTTAGTGAGTTGTGGTGTGCAAAATCCCTTGCTTATTAGATCTCAAGTTCAAACATTGGCTGCCATTTTTTGGAGGTTTTTTTTTTTCGAAAGACTTTCTCTCTCCTACTCATCACTTAAAGGGGGTCGGCAAGAAGAGAGAGAAAAATGAAAGAAAAAAAAGAGGAGAAAAAATAGGAAAAAAAAAAAGATAAGAAATAAAAAAACCTTTTACTTCCTACGATTCTCTCTCTTCTCTCTCCACCTCATCACAAAATAGTCCAAGGGGATCCACCCTTGGACGTCCTCCTCTCTCTCCTATTCCCTATAAATGGGAGTCCACAATACCCTAAAGGGTGGTCTCTCCCTTCCTCTCTACTTCTCTTCTTAGGTTTTTTTTAGTTGCTTTTTCTCTCTTTCTATAGTTTTCTCTTTCTCTAGCTCTAGTTCTAGGTTTCTGCTTTAAACACTTTTGTAAGTTCTTTTTATTCAATTAATCCAAGCACTTTTGTTTCTGATTTAGTCTCTTATTTTTAATGTTTAAGCAATTGAAGTTGTAATTTTCAAGTTCTAGTTTTAGGCTTAGTTCTAGGTGACAAGAACAAGCTATGGAGCATGTCTTTCAAGTTCAACTCTTCTCTTCAGATTTGTTTTCTCTAGTACTAGAAATTTCAGATTTGGTATATTCTAGATCTGGATTTTAGTACTGGTAGTATCTCAAATCGATCAAGTTTTCAGTTCAAGGATTAAAGTTCAAGTAAGTAGGCTTCTTCAATAGTCTTCTCTCCCCCTTCTCATTCCCTTTTCTTGCTACCCCTTCATTCTTAAAGTAGGATTTAAATTTCAGCTTTTACTTTGATACTTTCCCTTTCCCCCAAGGTCCTTGGCTATATCATATGTTGGCTTTGCCCCTTTCTAGCTATGGAACTATCCTTTTATTTTGATTGTTTACTTTTCAGTCTTTCCTCTAAAGCCAAGTAGAAAACTCCTTGTAAGAGTACTCTCTGGTCAAGTAGGGAAGCTCATATTGTTTATGGTGCATCCTTCGGGCTAAGTAGAGATACCTACTTGTGTGCCTCTCTCTAGCTTTTTTCCTTTTTATTTTATTTATTTACTTTTCAGAACTTTTATTTTCATTTATTTTCTTTTTAATTGCAGGTTTTGAGTATTTAAATTCCTAGATGTGTTGGTTAGGATGCTTTTGGATGCATGTGTTTTAGGGAGGTAGTTAGAAGTAGATCACCAATATCAATCATTATACTTTCGTATTACTAAATGAAGCTTAAAATAAAGTGGCTGCTCTCCTTGTGTTCGACCCGTTAGCTACATTGATCTTTATGCTTGTGGTTACTTTTAAATTTCAAATAAGTTTTTGGCGTCGTTACCTAGGAGACAGTTCCATGTTATTTTTCGCTTTTTGTTGGTAAATCGGAGTGCTTTGTTTACTTTTTTTTGGCTTTTGTTTGTTTTTATTAAATTCCTGAGAAGAGCAACTTGCAATAATAGTTGTATCGTCACCCTATAGTAGTACCTCAGGAATTGACCTGAGCAACCTCGGATCCCCACCAGTAAGCTCTAAAAAAAAAAAATTCTTTCCATTCTTTTGTGCTTGTCTTACTCTAGTTGTGAGTAGTTTTTGGTTGCATGAATGTTAGGTGGGTCCAACAAGTAGTGACCCTATACTTTGGTCTCTTTAAAACCTTTCAATATGGTAGACCAACATCAAAACCCTCCCCCTAAATCTCTGAAAGATAGGTTCTACCCTATTAGAACAATCCAACCTTCCAACATATTTCTACCACAAGCCCAGGCTAATAATTTTGAGCTCAAATCTCAATACATCACTATGTTGCCCCACTTCCATGGGCTGACCTCTGAGGATGTATACCTATTTCTAAGAGAATTTGAAGAAGTATGCGTTCTAATTAAGATCCAACAACTTTCTGATGATGCTGTAAAGTTTAGGTTTATGGGTTACCCACAAATTCCATAACCATATGGGAGAAATTCACAGTTGCCTTCCTCAAGAAATTTTTCCCAACTCACAAGACCAATAAGCTTAGAAGTGATATCTTTTAGTTTAAGCAAAAGCCTAGTGAGTCATTTTCCAAACTTATGGAGAGATTCAAAGATCTACTCTAAGAATGCCCTTACCATGGCCTAGACTTATGACATTTATGTCAAATAATTTATGAGGGTATTGATTATCCAACTAAACAAATAATAGAATCTATATGCCCTGAGGAATTCACATCCTTTACAGATGAAGGAAAGACATGGGAATTCTTACTTGACTTAGCTGACAAAACCCATGAGTGGGAATCCACCCAAGAAAGTGAAAGAACCATAGAAGGGAAAGGGTATTTTGTGGATGGGATAGTAGCTAAGGAAGCCCATTTAGATAGCCTAATCAAGAGGATTGAGGCTATTGTTCTTAGAGAGCCATCATCAGTCAATTTGGTTAAGATGTGTGCTTGGTGCCAGTCCCTTGGACATGTTATAAAAGAATGCCCAACACCTCTGGGGGTGTTGGGTACTTCCAATGAAAATGTGAATACCTTATATAAGAATAATCTATATAGTAACACTTACAATCTAGGATGGAGAAATCACTCAAATTTCTCACAGAACCAAAGTAACCAAGCAGGGCCTTCCAATTTCCATAATCAAGAAAGGTCTCCCTTTGTATAACAATCTTTTTCCTAAAATACTTTTCCTAGGCCAAATGTAGGACCTTAGGCTAGTTTTTCTAGGACCCCTCTCCTATCATCTTATCAGCAATCCCCTGGATTTACCAACACTGGAGAGTCAAGTAGAATAAGTGACTTGAAAAAAAATATGACCCTCTTCATGACAAGCCATCAAAATCTTACGAGAGAACTCACCTAAGTTATCTCAATTATGAGTGAGAGGGAGAAGGGAACTTTACCCAGTCAACCAGAGCCTAACCCTAGGCATCATCAGCCTGTTAGTTCACAAGCACCAACTAATGCACCACTGAATATAGTACAAGGTTAGACCCAACAAGGGCCCTCTAACCAATGTAATGTTGTTTATGCCCTTAGGAGTGGTAGAAAGTACCGACAGAATGTTCCTAAATCTTCCTCATCCATTACTCCTGTTAACTCTCCTTTAGTTCAAGTGTACCTCTTTGTTCCAGGTTCGTCTGATGAACCTAAAGATTCTTCTGAAACTAAAGATGATTTGGTTGAGGAAACCAAACATGATTCTTTTGAAAAAGAGCAAATTCCTAACAGTCTTTATGTTCTCCCTGTCCCCTTTCCTAATCGCTTAATAAACAAAAGAAGACTGCTTCCATAGATAAAATTTTAGAAGTCTTCAAAAAGGTAGAAGTGAACATCCCTCTTTTGAATGTCATATCTTAGATCCCCGCCTATGCAAAGGTCCTGAAAGATTTGTGTACTCACAAACGTAATACTAGTGTGCCCAAAAAGGCATTCTTGGCAGGTAACATTAGTTCTCTAATTACTCAGCCTATAACAGCCAACTATAAGGATCCAGGGAGCCCTACCATAGCTTGTGTCATAAGCAATACCTACATTGAGCATGCCTTACTTGACATTGGTATATGCTTAAGGATTTTTTGAATTTTTTTGATAATTTAATTACCAACTTTGATATTAATTTTGATTCAGAATTCCAAGAGTATATGGATAAGTTGGATGATGATAGTGTGACTTTATTTTTTGAAGTCCTGAGTCTTCACACACATGTGGAGCCCTTAGGACCCCTTTCCAATTCCATTCCCAAACCTTCCATAGTTGAGCCCCCTAACCTAGATCTTAAGGACTTGCCATCTAATTTGAGGTTTGCTTTCTTAGGGTTTGACTAGACTCTTCCTGTAATAATTTCTTCAAATTTGACTTCTAGTCAGGAAGATGAGTTACTTAAAGTGTTAAAAGACCATAAGGAAACCTTAGGTTGGACCATGGCTGATATCAAGGGTATAAGCCCTTCTATTGTGCAACATCATATACATCTTATGAAGGATTCCAATCATCCACAGAACCTCAAAGAAGAGCTAACCCTATGATAATAGAAACCATTAAGAAGGATATCCTAAAGTGCTTGGATCATAGAATAATTTATCCTATTTCTAACAGCCAATGGATAAGCCCAGTTCATGTAGTGCCCAAGAAGTCTGGTGTTACTGTAGTTCCTAATGCCAATAACGAACAGATTCTAATCCACATTCAATCAGGGTGGAGGGTGTGCATAGACTCTAGGAAACTTAATGTGGCAACCTGGAAGGACCACTTCCTATTACCATTCATTTACTAGATGTTAGAGAGGTTAGCAGGACATGAATATTATTATTTTCTTAATGGATATTCTGGCTATAACCAGATCCCAATTGCTTTAGAGAACCAACATAAGACCACTTTTACATGTCCATATGGAACATTTTCTTACAAGCGTATGCCCTTTGGGCTTTGCAATGCCCCTGCTATGTTTCAACAATGCATGATGAGCATCTTTTTTGACATGATCAAAAAATTCTTAGAAGTATTTATGGATGACTTTTCAATTCATAGGAATTCCTATTCTAAATGTGTTCATCATCTTTCCCTAGTTTTGAAAAGGTGCATATCTAAGAATTTGGTTTTGAATTGGGAGAAATACCATTTTATGGTTAAATCTGGTATTATTTTAGGCCATATAATATCCAAGGAGGGAATTAAGGTAGATAGAGCTAAAGTGGATTTAATTGATAATTTACTATCTCCTCAATCTGTTAAGGACATCCAATCTTTTCTAGGGCGTGCGGGCTTTTACAGAAGGTTTATTAAGAACTTTAATCAGTTAGCCCGACCTCTCACTTCATTACTTACCAAAGATCAAACTTTTGAGTTTTCTAAAGAGTGCCTAGAATCCTTCAGGCAACTTAAGAAGGAGTTGACCAATGCACCCATTGTTCAACCACCTGTTTGGACTAAACCTTTTAAACTGATGTGTAATGCTTTAGATTTTACTATAGGAGCGGTTTTGGTTCAAAGGATTAATATGTTTCCCACTGTCATTTACTATGCTAGTAGGACCCTAAATGATGCACAGTTCAATCATACAATCACTGAAAAATTATTTTTAGTTGTTATATTTGCACTAGAAAAGTTTTGATCTTACAGTTGGGTCATATGTGGTGGTGTACATTGATCATTCCGTTCTTAGATACCTAGTTCAGAAGAAGGATGCCAAAGCCCGTCTCATTATGTGGGTTTTACTTTTGTAAGAATTTGATTTGAAAATTAGGGATAAGAAAGGAGTTAAAAACCTAACTGTCGATTCTCCAGTTATCCTAGCTTCCCGATTCCTTGACTGTCCATTCTCCAGTCAACAAGAATTTTTTAGATGAACAGTTACTTGTAGTGTCCAGTGAACCATGGTTTGTTGATATTGTCAACTTCTCAGTTTCAATTGTGACTCCGGATCACTAGTCCACCCAAGATAAGTATCGATTCCTTTCTCATGTTAAGCATTTCTTTTGGGATGATCCTTATCTTTTTAAAGTTTGTCCCGACCAAATTATTAGACGTTGTATGCCTGATCATAAACAACACTCACTCTTATCTTTTTGTTATGATCATACATGTGGTGGACACTTTGGACCTAAGAAGACTACCACAAAGGTTCTCCAATGCATATTTTATTGGCCTACTCTTTTTAGAGATACTTTTGATTTTTACAAGGCTTGTCTCGCCTGCCAATCTTTTGACCATATCAATAAGAGGAACATGATGCCCCTCAATTCTATTTTAGTAGTTGAGATCTTTGATATATGGGGCATCGATTTCATGGGACCATTCCCTAGTTCCTTTGGGAATTTTTACATACTTTTGACCATTGATTATGTTTCTAAATGGATAGAGGTTATACCTTGTAAATCTAATGATCATAAAGTGGTGGTCCAGTTTCTCAAAGAAAACATATTTTCTCGCTTTGGTATACCACGTGCTATAATTACTGATAGGGGTACTCATTTTTGTAATCGACCTTTTGAGGCCATAATCAAAAAGTATGGGATCACCCATAAGTTATCTACCCCTTATCACCCCCAAACTAGTGGCCAAGTGGAGGTGTCTAATAGGCAGATTAAACAAATCTTGGAGAAAACTGTTAATCCCAACTGTAAGGATTAGTCCCTTAGGCTCATTGATGCATTGTGGGCCCATCGGACTACATTCAAGACCGACCTTGGTTAGTCTCCTTACCGTTTCGTGTATGGAAAAGCCTGTCACTTACTAGTTGAGTTAGAGCATAAGGCCTTTTAGGCCATCAAGAAGCTCAACTTTGATTTGTCTGATGTTGGTATTTATCGTAGGCTCCAACTATCTGAGTTGGAGGAACTTAGGAATGATGCCCATGAAAGTTCTAGGATTTATAAGAAAAAGACCAAAACCTTCCATGATAAGCACATTCTACGTAAATCTTTTACAATTGGTGATAAGGTCTTATTGTACAACTCTCGATTGTATCTTTTCCTTGGTAAGCGTAGATCTCGATGGGATGGCCTGTTTATTGTCCATAATGTATATTCTCATGGGGCTGTGGAGATTTTGAACCCAGAAATAGGGGAAATTTCGAAGGTTAATGATTAGCGTTTAAAATCGTTTCTCGAGTTTCCTACTACTGGTAGTGAAGAGGTTATGGATCTCTATGAACCTCTTTACACTGATGACTAACTTTAAATCAGGTATGACCCCCTTGCATTGTCTTTGGTTTTAATTCTTTCCATGCATTGAGAAGATTGCATGACTTAAGTGTCGAGGAGAAAAACCAATTTTTGCTTTTTTCTTTTTGTTTTATTTTTTTTCTTTTTATTTTTGAGCTTGCTAAGGATGAAGTTCTACTTTGGCTTTTGGCTAATGATCATACCATTCGGTTGCTTGATGTATGAAAATAAAAGTTTTGATTAAGATACCCATCTTGAACGTATAAAAACCCTGTTGAGAAGAAAGAAATAAGCCTATGTCTTGAGATGGGACTTTCTTTTGAAAATTAAGAGACCCATGTTTTATGGTGTTGGACCATATGTAAGTCTGTGGGTTCCTTGTACTTTTGATTTGGAGTTGAGACCTTCTTTTTAATTTGGCATGAGTTGAAAAATGCACAATTTTAAATGAAGTGTGAAATGTGTTATAAAGAAGAATAAGAGTTGATTCCCTTGGAACTAGACAGGCGCCTCAGGAAGCGTGGTGTCTTGATTGAAATTCCTAGGGAGGAAACTTCTGAAAGAACTCTAGCATCACTGTCTTTGTGGGCATATGCAAAAAGAAAAGCTACATAGTAACTTAGGTGTCTGGTATTTGCTCTGTCATATCATTCAGGCCAAAAGTAGTGGAGTAGAATAAAGTTTATTAAGCGAAAAAAAGAAAAAAAATATGCAAATGTCATTAATGCTTGGTAATATGTTTGGTCAAAAACACTCCAATGCCTTAGTCATTGGTTTTATATTTCTTCACAAGTGGCCTTGCCTTAAGATAAGGATGTTTTGGAAGAGATGATGTGTGTTCCAAATTAAGAAATATACTAGTACCTGGAATTGATATGGGGTAATAAAAATTCAAGTGTGGGGGTACCTAGATCAAGTGTAAGTGAAATTATTTTTGCTCCGGATCGGTATGGCCCTTACCTTTAGCCAAGGTTGGGATTTTGTTTTTCTTGAATTTTGGATGTATATTCACTGCAAACACCCATGATACACAACTCTTCCACTAAGGGTGACCTAGGGGTTTAAAGGCTTGTTGCACATGCTAAGTGCAACCGTGATTCCTACGAAAGTGAGTTAGGTTTTTTATCTTTTTCTTTTTGTTTTGCTCGAGGACTAGCAAAGTCTAAGTACGGTGGAATTCTAATGAGCATATTTATATGTGAAATCTAGGGTAGTAAAACATGCATTTTACATATTTAGAATGGAACTACCTTGGGTTTTACTCTCTTTTTGCAGATTTTATATTTTCAAGGCCTTAATGACTATTGGACACTATATCTCTAATTTTACACATAAAGAGATCCTGCTTCTTTTCATAGTTCGAAGAGGACAAAATTCTGAGCAAGATGGATGTATTCAATTAAAAGTATACATTCGTTTGGTCACCTGTACAAATGATTATTCTTTTTCGGACTAGAAAAAGAATAATGGATCAGAACTGAATCGAGATACAGAACCAGCCTGTCAGTAGTTGTCCCAAGGGTATAAGGAATATTCTAAATGCCAACAAGAATCAATGGACCACACCCTTAAGTGATTGAAGATTCATTTTTGGTAACAACAACTACCTAGTGTAGTTGGTGAGTTGTGGTGTGTGAAATCCCTTGCTTATTAGATCTCAAGTTTGAACCTTGGCTGCCATTTTCTCTCTCCTACTCATCACTTAAAGGAGGTTGGCCAAGTGGTTGTGCGTAAGTTTGAAGAAGAGAGATAAAATAAAGAGAAAAAATAGGAAAGAAAAAAAAGAAGACAAGGGCATGGATGGAATTTCCCATTGAAATAGAATATTGTCCAAATCCAAGCAAGAAAAATCGGCCAAGGGGGGTTTCTTGCGCAAAAAGAGAGAGAAAAATGAAAGAAAAATAAAAAGAAGAGAAAAAATAGGAAAAAAAAGTTAAGAAATAAAAAAACCTTCTACTTCCTATGATTCTCTCTCTTCTTTCTCCTCCACCTCACCACAAAATGGTCTAAGGGGATCCACCCTTAGACATCCTCCTCTCTCTCCTATTCTCTATAAAAGGGAGTCCACAAAACCCTAAAGGTTGGTCCCTTTCCTCCACTCTACTTCTCTTCTTAGGTTTTTTTTAGTTGCTCTTTCTCTCTTTCTATAGTTTCCTCTTTCTCTAGCTCTAGTTCTAGGTTTAGGTTTTTGCTTTAAAAACTTTTGTAAGTACTTTTCATTCAATTAATGCAAGCACTTTGTTTTTGATTCAGTCTCTTATTTTATTGTTTAAGCAATTGAAGTTGTAAATTCAAGTTCTAGTTCTACGCTTAGTTCTAGGTGACAAGAACAAGCTATGGAGCATGTCTTTCAAGTTCAATTCTTCTCTTCAGATTTGTTTTCTCTAGTACTAGAAATTTTAGATTTGGTTATTCTAGATATGATTTTTAGTATTGATAGTATCTCAAATCGATCAAGTTTTCAGTTTAAGGATTGAAGTTCAAGTAAGTAGGCTTCTTCAATAGTCTTCTCTCCCCCCTCTCATTCCCTTTTCTTGCTACCCCTTCATTCTTAAAGTAAGATTTAAATTTCAACTTTTACTTTGATACTTTCCCCTTTCCCCCAAGGTCCTTAGCTAGATGCATGTGTTGGCTTTGCCCCTCTCTAGATATGAAAGCATCCTTTTATTTTGATTATTTAATTTTTAGCCCTTCCCTTAAAGCCAAGTAGAAAACCCCTTGTAAGAGTACTCTCTGGTCAAGTAGGGAAGCTTATATTGTTTATGGTGCATCCCTCGGGCCAAGTAGAGATACCTACTTGTGTGCCTCTCTCTAGCTTTTTCCTCTTTTATTTTATTTATTTACTTTTCAGCACTTTTTTATTTCAACACTTTTATTTTCATTTATTTTCTTTTTAATTGCGTGGTTTGAGTATTTAAATTCCTAGATGTGATGGTTATGACGCTTTTAGATGCATGTGTTTTAGGGCGATAGAAGTAGATCACCAATATCAATCGTTACACTTTCGCATTACTAAAAGAAGCTTAAAATAAAGTGGTTGCTCTCCTTGTGTTCGACCTATTAGCTATACTGATCTATACGCTTGCGATTAATTTTAAATTTCAAATAGTCATCCACACGTTGTAGCAGCTCCCTTATGAGTAGTTGAAAAAATGTACAATGATAAACGTGACAGCAGGACACACGATAAAACTTGAACGACCAAAAATAAAAAATAAGACACTTACAAGAGCCAGATGAGTATACCCCTTACTTAACAAGATTGAAATTTTTCCCCTTGAAGTTAGCCTTATCTTTAGGAAGAGCACCCTCATTCCCTGCCCTCTCAGCAAGGGCTGGGTCATCAGTAACAAATTGACCATGGGTCGCCCCGTACTGAGGAATGTATAACTCCCAAGAGGACACATCCACACCTTTTCCCTTTTCCACACTAGATTTCTTGGAGTGCTTCGCGAGATACTCAGCCCCGGCCTTCTCCCCAACTTTAGCAGGATCAACAGGAATCAGATCCTCCTCTAAAAAATCCTCAGTACCAACTTCGAGAGATAGAGCAGTAGACCACCTAAAGAATTGATACCTTCATCTTCTTTAACCTTGATGGTCTCCACCCTCTTTCGTTTCCTCTCGGCCCTGATAGAGAGGGTAACACCATCCTCTGACGATTCAACAACAAGGGCAAGAACACCTTCTCCTGTTCCTACTCCACAACCCTCTCAAGTACATCCTCAGTCATCTGAAGTATATCATCATCACCCTTCCTCGTAGACCCTCCCCCTAAGTTTGCACCCTCTTCCTCATCCATAATGTCCAAAATATTAATCGTAAAGTTTGGATACATAGGTTCTGCGGCAAACAAGTAAAAAAAAAAAACACGTATGAACATACACATAACGTAAACACCCAAACATGCGCAAGGAAAGACGGGCAAACACAGACCAAAAACGTGTGACCAGTAATGATTCCTTACTTGGACTTAGGCCATACCTAGCAAGGTATTGGCCATTGGACAGTTGAGGGGTGATGAGCACTCGTGTTGGTTGGGACAATAGCGACAACACTATTTCTTTTCATCTCTAAGGGTAGGCCCCTTATTCACCCTGGTCATATTCACCAGCGACCACCTAGTCGGAATATCATAAGGCCGAGTGGGGCGAGCAAAGGAAAACCCATCCTTCCAACGAGGATTGGAGCTCGGAAAAAAATCAATCACCTTATGAGATGCACTACGATGTCTGAAGTAGAACCACCCTAGAAAAGCATTATGATTCGAAAGAGAGTACACCACAATGTTCAGAATCTTTCTATATTCGCAGGGGTTACCACTGACCTCACCTGACTTACGGATAACCCAACGGTAGGATCACTCTTGCTAGAGCTAGAAAAGACATTTCGCTGACTCTTTTTGGGAGTGGCAACCTTTAGAACAGGCTTTTTCCAGGAGCTTCCTCCACCACTGACGACACTAAGAATTCTCTCCACTGGTCTAGATTCATCATCAGACTCAGAGGTTGTCCTAGACTCCATAATAAAACAAGAAAAAAAAGTGAATAAGGAAAAATAATCACTTACCAAAACAGAGGAAGGTTGTTCAAAGTTTTGACGGATGAAGAAGGAAAAGCCTAATAGACTGAAACACTCTTAAAGGCCTCGAAACAGTCGCAGATAGCAAAAGATGAACAAGCGGCAACCCTTCAGATCTTTATACGAAATGAATCGTCTCATTCTCAAGCATGAACCAAACAAGAAAGTTTAAAATCCCAGGGAAAACACAAAAGTACCCCAACGCAGGATATCCTTGGGATACGAATTTCTTCAACAATCTAGATCTTACAAAGATACAGAATCTTGGGCGATAAAAAAAGTTTCAATAGGAAGAAGACATGTGACGCAATAGACCCCTTACGAAAGGGTAATCCACGTGTGCGACACATCAGTCACTTCCCTAATTTATGGAGGGCAGTTAATGACCAAGAAACTGCCTAACTCAGAGAACTATCTCAATACGAAGAGAATTATTTTTTGTACTCCCAAGAATTCTCCTTCCTCAAAATTCTAGGGAGTAGGGGGCACATATAATATACTATAATATATACGACCACCATAACATATGCGATCGCCGACCACACGACTCGACCACATGACCAAATGGCATAGACACAGTAAAGAGAAAGGATTCCACACCTTTCCAGGGGCACCTCGTAAACTAAACTAGAGGCGGTTAATTAACCAGAGATGAACCATAGTTAAGTTAGCCGTTATAAAGAAAGACAACTCAACCCCAAGTGGGACTGATAGTTCAACTCCAAGTGGGATGGATAGTTCAAATCCAAGTGGAAAGGACAGCTCAGCCCCAAGTTGGAGGACAGCTAATAGGAAAAGAGCCGGACATTACTATATAAAGGGCACGAGACCCCTGGAACAGGTATGCACTTTTGAGAAGAAGGATTAGTTTTATCTTGATTAGAGATTGACTTGAGCATCAGAGTCTTCCATGTAGAGGAAACTCTGGGCTGGTTGCTTAACCTGTGTGTGTGTAGATCTCAGCTCACCTGGAGGAAGGACACAAAGACCTGAACAGAGAAGCAAGGATCAACACTAACAGAGCCCGAAATTCTCCCCGGTAGTAATGTGTAATTTGTCACTCAGAATTCGACAACTAACCTTACAACGCTATCCATTTTTGCAAAACAAACTGCGGGACCAGCCCTTTAGCTACCATGATCACCACCACCATTGAGTCACATTCAATCCATATTATTGGATACTCATTATCCCTGGTCAACTCCAAACCCAGTAACAGAGCCCAAAATTCAGCCACAAAATTAGTATTTATACCCAAGAAAGATCTGAAATCTTAAGCAGCTCGTGATGGGGGCGGTCTTGGAACTTGGATTTTTAGCCTGTTAGCACACACCAGGTGAGCCATCGATCGCCCACGCCCTTTCAACAGACCTAAATTCAATAACTCTCCTACCACAATTTTCAGAAGCTACTCTTGAGTTCTTGAAAGATCAGAAAACCTTCTTTCATTTCTTTCCATCCAAATAAAAGCAGGGATCAGCACAAAACCCGCCGCCCAGCTCCCTTCAAATTGATAACCCTAGTCTTACACCTCCACTAGCTACTTATGTCCAAATAATTCTCTAAATTATCTGGCCAAGGAACCCCAAAGTAACCTGTAAAAGAAGACCAAAGAAATCTAGCACAATTACATTTAATAAATAAGTGTAAAGTCGATTCCTTCTCTTGGTGACATAACTCGCATCTTGAGGACAGGTGAATCCCTCTTCTCTGAACCACAAAATCAAATGAAATTTTCCCATGAATGAATCTCCAAGCAAGCATTGAATGGCTCTGAAGGAGTTCAAAATTAACTTTGTCCATCCAACTTTGGTACTAGGTTTCCTCAGCCCCTCCCAAGTAGACTTTATTGAAAAATACCCCAAGGGAGATAGGGACAGCAGCACACATCCTCACATTCCCCTAATATCGGTAATGCTTGAATCTGAGCAAAGGAATTCTTGAGAAAACTTGAAGCAACCAAGGGAAAATTTACCAAGAAATCAAAGACTTTAGACTCTTTGCCCTGAAAAAACGCAATAGGAAGAGAGGATAACTCTACCAGAGATTGAGAGCTAGCCCATTTATCTTGCCACAATAAAATTTTGTCACAATCCAACACCTTCCACTTTTCATTGGTTGAGACAAAATTGCACAACTTGTAAATCCTTGACCCAAATGGCGGAAGAATTGTAAGCTGATTTTAGAGACCCATCTTTGTTCACAAACCTTGCCCGAATGAAATGATTTATTGTTGATTCCTCATGTTTAATTTGCCAAACTGGCTTATTGAGGCAAGCACAATTTACCTCTTTTAGACACCTTATCCCCAGCTCTCCTTCTTCCTTCGGTTTGTGCACGTCCTCCCATCTGATAATTTTCTTAGTTGTATCAATCTCCCGGGTCTATATGTAGCTATGCATCCACTGTTTGACTAATTTAATCACGGACTCTGGCCACCAATAAACCATGAAATTATGCAGCAACATTCCATATATTACTGATTTGACTAACTCCACATGCCCTTCCATGGATAAAAGCTTACCCTTCCACCCTTGCAACCTTGCCTTTATCTTGTCCACCAGCAAGAGCATTTTCTATTTTATTATAGGACCCCTGAAGATTTCCATCCGTATATACCGTGTAGGGAAACCATAGATGGGAATGTCCAACTTCTCTAAGATATATTGTTTCCTATGGGGAGCAACCTTGCCAAAAAATAATTTACTCTTCTCTAAACTGATTCTACAGCTTGAGAATTCCTTGTACTTGAGTAAAAAATCATTTAAATTTCTTACGTACCTAACCGAGGCATTTAAAAAATAAAAATTTCATTTGCGAAAAGCAAATGGCTAGGGACGGTTGCCCCTCTAGGACCAGGAAGCACCCTTATGCCTCCATCGGCTAAAAGCCCATTCATCCCTCTATGGAGCATCTCCTCGGCTAAAATAAACAGGATTGGAGAGAAAGGATCACCTTGTGAAGACCACGTTCAACCCCAAAATACCCAATTGGACCACCATTGAGAAGAACAAATATTCTAGTCGAAACAAGGATCTCAAGAATCCAACCCACCCATTTCTCTCAAAATCCAAATTTCCTCAACACCGCAAACAAAAAGTTCCACGATAGAGTATCAGAAGCCTTTTTAATATCCAATTTCATCCTCATACCACCTCCCCGCACCTCACTGTTGGCTAACTTAGAAGCCATCCCTATATTAGCAGAATAATTTCACCTTTTTGGAAAGCAGCTTGCTTGTTTGAGATTAATCCGGGAAGAAGATTCGAGGCTCTAGCCACCATAACCTTAGAGAGAGTTTTAGTGAAGAAGTTTCCACACAGATGGGTCTGAATTTAAACAGAGATTGAGCCCCTTCTTTGGAATTGGAGTTAAGAAACTGTTATTAATTCCCATAAGAATCCTGCCTAACCTGAAAAACTTCCCCACAAAGCAAAAAAAATTAGACCCCACCGTATCCCAACATTTCTTAAAAAATGCACTAGGAAATCCATTGGGACCTGGAGCATTATCTGGATCCATATCCCAAACTACACTTTTCACCTCATCCATAGATGGAATTGATTCCAACACCATATTTTCCCACTCAGTTATCTCCCCTGGAATGCAATCTAGAATCTCCTAATGCTCTATATCAGGACTGGTTTTAAGAAATCCTCAAAGAAACACAATACATAAGAACACAACTCCTGGTGCCCTGATATGATAGTTCCATCCTCCTGCTTTAGAGAGCGGATCATGTTCTTAGCCTGACAAAATTTAACAGAAACATGGAATAATTTTGAATTTTTATCCCCATCTTTCCTCCATTTCATCCTTGCCGTCTCAGCCCATAGCTTTCCATGATTTCAACTGCTTTGTGAAAATGAGTCATGGCATCTGCTTCCTTCCCGAATAACTCATCCGATAAGCCTAGTTGCTCAATAGTCCCTGAACCTCTCCCACTCCCTTTTGGCATCTTCAAGCTCTTTCTCCATATTAGGAAAGGTCAATCTCGCCCACGACTTCAAGGAGCACTTCAGACGTTTCAGCTTTTGGGATAGAACATAAATATAGAACATAAATGGGACACCCCATGACCTCTCCCTCCCAAGAACCCTTGACCACATCCACAAATTCCTCATTGTCCATCTAAAACAGATTAAACTGAAAAGGAGAATTTACCGATATTGGACTACCTTCTAAAAGCACCAAAAAAGGGGCGCGATCAGAGAAAGATAGCGGCAATAGCCTCTGAGCACAACCCATCAATGAGTTAAGCCAAGCTTTGTTACAGAAACTCTTATCCAGAACAACCGCTACATTTCCCCCACGCCAATTATTGGACCATGTCAACATCTTCCCCTAAGAAGGTACCATGATCATATTGGTAGCATCCACCAATGCCTGGTACTAGGTTGCTGACCCAACATAAAATTTTCCTAGACCTCTCTTCTCATGAGAAAACAAAGTGACATTGAAATCACCTATCACCAACCAGGGAACCCCCATCGAAGAGTCAGCTACCAAGTTAGATCACAACTCCCTCCTTTCCACCCAGAAACAACTAGCATGCACCATAGAGACCACCACTGACCTCCCCTTCTAAAGCACCAAAATCAACAAATGTTGGGCTGACATCTGCACAACCCCAGGGCGAGGCGCACCAAGCCTCCACATAATCCAAAGATTTGGATTTTTCCCATTTCTCACATTATGAATGAGATCCATAGAATAACTCAACTCGTTAAAAAACAAAGCATGAAATTTTGACGCTTCCACCATTGGTTCAACCAAGCAAACCACACTAGATTATTCTCACCTAGATATAATAAGACCCTCAAAGCAGTGGCCTTCTTCATACCATGAATATTCAAATACTCACATTAACACCGATGCATAGTTGAACACTTGCTATATTTTCGAGTCTGACCGCCACCCTTATTCTTCTTATTCACTTTCTCCATCATCACCCCCAACTACTCAGAGTCTGTGACAGCTCTATCAACATCCCCTACCTCATTAAAAATAACAATTCTGCCTTCTTGAATTTTCAAGGCAGGAAAGCTCACCACCATAGCCTCAGAACCTCCACCAAGCTCACTGTGACCTGCCTTGGATGATAGACCACCACACACCATCAAACCCCCCCACGACTCGAGGTACGAGTGCTAACTACTTCCCGAATTTTATCATAAAGGTGTGACTGCATCTCCCGAAAAAGCCTTTCTTTACTTCTTTCATACATTGCAGAGATTGGAGCCAAGTTGGTTCCCCACTTCACTGATCCATCCTGATTCTCCGGGTCCTGGTCCACCCCAACCTCCATGGGTTGGACAAAATACTCCTTATCCAATCCATTAGGATCCACATCCAAATCCTCCTCACCCTGATAATGAAGGATGGTAGAATTCAAATTCCTACTAGAATTACTCTCCTCAATATCAGCCCCATAGAGGCCCAAAACGGAAGGAAACACATCCCTTCCTATCTTGTTGCATAATCCCTCCCTTTCCTCCCCAGTCTGCTCCAATAAGGAATCCTTGCTACTTGAAGAAGGTAACGAAGATCCCTCCTTGGCACCCACTAAATTGGAAACACCCTTGCCTAACGCCTGGTAGGTGAGGTATGCCTAAAACTTGGACGAGACTTGCTATGAATGGGTATGTGGCAACCATACCCTTTGAGTTGACATGACTCGCTTTTGAATGGCCTGAGTTTACTCCATCTTCCTCAACATAGTGAGTCCTTGGGATCACTGCTCCTCTATCAATTGTAACTCATCATCATGCTTCTTCTATTGGCATGTTTGCACTTGATGGCCCACTCGGTTTCAATATCCACAACAAATCATACCGTCCTTGTACACCACCTTTTTTCCTGAAACAGAACTCCTTCATGGATCCAGGTTCATGACGCTTATCAGGATAGTTAGCGTCCCACTCGAACTCAACCTCTAGAGTCATACTCATACTCAACAATCTCTCCTACATTGTAGGCATTTTCAGTGAGCACAAACTCTAGAGACTACTTGCAATCCAATACTACCTCATGAGATAGTAGAGTTGGAATAGGATCCCACATGTGATCATAGAGTTTGTCTATAACTCAATAACTATAATCTCTATATAAGAGCACCATTGTACACTCATTAAAGTTAATGCCAATAGACTATTTTAACATGGTATCACGAGCTGCATAAAGCTCCACTGAGCACCTTCCTCATCCCCACGTTTTCCTCCCTTTCTCTTATTACACCCCACTACTTCTCCAATAACCCACGCCTCCCCATCTTCCTCTCTTGCAAAAAAAAAAAAGAGTAAACCCAGCAAAAACCACCCACGTCCCTTTTCTCTCTTCTAGTATCCAAAAAAAAAAAAAATCCTAAAGGGACCAACGTCCCTTTCACCATTCCCACTTCCCTTTTCTTTCCCAACAACCCACATTCTCTCCCTCTTCCCTTTCAAACACAAACACCAAAAAACAACAAAGCAAACCCAAAACCCCAACCCACGTTTCTCCCCTTTTCCCCTCACATACATTTTCTATACTCCAATCCCTAATGATCGAACCACCTCCTCCCTCTTCTACCATTGCCGAACCATCCCCACCTCCCACATCCCTATCTGGTGCTCATCATATGATATCTCTAAAGCTCACATCTAAGAACTATGTTTATTGGCGCACACAGGTCGTACCCTATCTCACCGACCAACGCCTCTTCGACTATGTCACAGGTGACAATCGTTGCCCTTAAGACCTTATCAAAGCCAAGGCATGGCGTGAACAAGATGCTTTTATTATGAGCCTTCTCATTGCCTCTCTCTCTGAAGAGGCATTTTCATTAACAGTCAGACGGACCACTAGTAAAGAGATCTGGGATGCACTCCATGCTGCATTCAGTTCTCCGTCTACAACCAAGATTCTATCTCTCAACGTCTCCCTTCAAAATCTAGTTCACAAACCAGATGAGACCATCACTCAGTTTCTCTATCGAGCCAAGCATCTCTCCAATGAGCTAGCGGCTGCAGGGAAGCCCCTCCCATCGGAAGACTTTAACATCCACATCTTCTGGGCCCTACGCACTGACATCAAGCCCTTGCCTCCATTATGATGGCACAAAAGGAGCCCATCTCCTACACCGACATGCATGGTCTCCTTATGAGTCACGAGAACCTTCTCCACTCACGCCTTCCCATTGTTGATCCTACCATCGATGCATCAGCCCATGTCACTCACCAAGGTCGTGGCCCTCCTTCCACTGGTGGTCGTGGTACAAGCTCCTCCCGAGGCCGAGGTCGTGGCCTTGCTAGTGAATTTGGTCTCTCTAATGCATTCGCTCACAATCCATGCACAATTTGTGGATGCACTAATCATCAGACAGACACTTGCTACTATCACCCACAGGGACCTACCAGAGCTGCCATTCTACCTACCCCTCCCCGTCCCTGCAATCGGCCACCACCTCAACCCAATGCCTACCATACTACACCCTTCCCTACCCCTCAACCCCCTACCATCGCACCTCCACCCCATCACCCCACACCTCCACAATCCTTCACCACCTCTTGAATCCCTGATACTGGAGCCACCCACCATTCCACCCCTGACTTAACCCAATTCTCCACCTATGATCCATACACAGGTAATAACCAACTTGTGGTTGGTAATGGTAAGGGACTTCCTATATCTCACATAGGCACTGCTTCCATCTCTTCTCCCTCTCGTTCCTTTTCTCTTTCTAATATTTTATGTGTTCCCACTCTCACTTGTTCTTTGTTATCTGTTCAGCAGTTTTGCCGTGACAATAATGTTTACTTTGAGTTTCACTCTTCTTTTTTCTCTGTGAAGGATCTGAAGACCAATCAAACCCTCTTCACTAGACACAGTAAGCATGGTCTCTATTCCGTTCCAACGTCACCTTATGCCAATCTGGCCTCTGCCTCATCTTTTAGTCGCTGGCATCATTGTTTAGGGCACCCTCATGAACGTGTGCTTCGTCTTATGTTACCTGGTCATCAGCTCATGAAGTCTCCTTCTTTATGTTTTGCTTGCCAAATGGGCAAAGCTAGTAGATTGTCACTACGTGAAACTAGTACTCGTAGTTCCTCTCCTTTGGATTTGGTTTTTAGTGATGTATGGGGCCCCCACCCCACAGTTTCTTCAAATAGGAATCGTTATTTTGTTATATTTGTTGATGACCATACTAAATATATTTGGTTTACTGCTTTAAAGTTGAAGTCTGATGTTTACTCTGCCTTTCGTTCAGGCCTTGGTGGAACGTCAGTTCTCTCGCTCCATCAAGGCCATTCAAACTGATTAGGGGGGAGAATTCCGTACTCTCCCATCTTATTTTGCCAAGTTGGGCATCCAACACAGGTTATCTTACCCTCATACTCATGAGCAACAGGGAACAGTTGAACATCGTAACAGGCACATTGCTGAAACTGGGATTACCCTACTATCCCATGCCGCTGTTCCACAGGCTTACTAGGATTATGCCTTTGAAACCGCAATCTTTCTCATCAATCGCATGCCCTCCTCTATCACAGGTAACAAATCCCCCCATCAGTTAGTTACAGGCAATTCTCCGGACTACTCTTTTCTAAAAATCTTTGGATGCCTTTGTTATCCATGGCTCCGTCCTTACAATCATCACAAGGTTGAACCCTGTTTTGCCTCATGTGTTTTCTTAGGATATAGCCCTTCCCATCATGGTTATCGTTGTATGGATCTCATCACCCGTCGTATCTACATCTCGCCATGTCAGATTCTACCTTTCCATTTCACACTGCACCACCATCCCCCTCAACCCAACCCCCTCCTACTACCCCTCCCCGTGGGGCATTGCACCTAACATACCTACCCCTCAACCTCACCCTAGCCCTCTGCCTACCCTCCCAAATCCACCCATCCCTCTCCCTGCCACCCCAGAACCACCCCTACCCGAACCACCCTCTCCCATATCCCCTCCCTTCTCACCTCACCTAACCGTAACCGGCCCTAACCCTGACTCCTCTACCACCCCACCCCGTCGCACCAGAACCCTACACGATCTCTATGCTAACCCCCTAACCCTCTCTACCACCACCTCACTTGACTTGACTGAACCTACATGCTTCTCCCAGGCCCACAAGGTTCCTCATTGGCGTTTTGCTATGTCTGATGAATTTAATGCTTTATTACGTAATGGTACTTGGTCTCTTGTGCCTTACAGGGAAACTATGAATCTGGTTGGCTGCAAGTGGGTGTACCGCATCAAACGGAAGGCAGATGGCTCCCTTGAGCGATATAAGGCCCGTTTAGTTGCTAAAGGATTTCATCAACAACCTGGTATTGACTATCATGAGACCTTTAGCCCTGTCATCAAACCTACTACCATACGGACGGTCCTCTCCTTGGCCATATCTAACGAATGGGTTGTTCGTCAGCTTGATGTTCAGAATGCATTCTTGCATGGTATTCTATCTGAGGAAGTCTAAATGGCTCAACCCCAGGGTTTTGAAGATGCCCTGTGCCCTAATCATGTCTGTCGCCTCCACAAGTCCCTCTATGGGCTCAAACAGGCTCCTAGGGCTTGGTTTTATAGGTTAACTGAGTTCCTCACTCGCTCTAGTTTTCAGTCATCCCAAACCGACACATCACTATTTATCTACATGCAGGGCTCTGTTGTCACATATTTCCTTGTCTACGTCGATGACATCTTGGTTACAGGGAACCAACCAACTCATGTTTAGACTCTCCTTCATCAGCTTGCTTCAGAATTCTCTATCAAGGATCTTGGTCGTCTCAGCTTTTTCCTTGGTATTGAAGCCCTATATCGGTCTGATGGTGTCCTCCTCTCTCAACACCAACATCACTGATCTTCTCCAGAGGGCTGGCATGACTGACTGTAAGCCCGTCACTACTCCCATGGCCACTATCTTTGCGGCATCTTCCACAGGGGGTGTCCTTTCAGACCCCACCAAGTATCGCTCCATTATCGGTGCTTTCCAATACATCACCCTCACTAGGCCTGATGTGGCTTATTCAGTGAACCGTGCCTACCAGTTCATGCATGCCCCCTCCGAAGACCATTGGACACTAGTCAAACGGATTCTACGCTATCTCTAAGGTACCAAAGATCATGGGTTGTTCATCTCCAAATCTAGTTCCCTCTAATTACAAGCATTCTCTAATGCTGACTGGACTGGTGACAGTGCGGATCGCAAATCCACAGGAGGCTATGCCATCTATATGGGTCCTAATATGATCTCCTGGGCCTCTAAGAAGCAGAAGACAGTTGCACGCTCCTCCACCGAGTCTGAGTACAAAGCAGTGGTTGATGCCTGCGCCGAACTCACTTAGCTTCGCTCTCTCTTTGAGGAATTAGGGATCACTGTTCCCATTGCACCCATTCTTTGGTGTGACAACATTGGGGCCACTTACCTTTCAGTCAATCCAGTTTTTCATGCTCCTACTAAGCATATTGAAATTGACTTCCACTTCGTTCGTGATAAAGTCACCTCCAAGGACCTTCAAGTGCAGTTCATTTCAACACATGACCAGATAGCCGATATCCTTACCAAAGCTCTCAGCTTTGCACGGTTCTCCTTTCTACGGGACAAGCTGCAGATTCGATCATTCAAATCCCCACCTTGAGGGGGTGTATCAGGACAGTTAGCGTCCCACTCGAACTCCACCTCTAGAGTCATACTCACACTCAACAACCTCTCCTACATTGTAGGCATTTTCAGTGAGCACAAACTTTAGAGACTACTTGCAGTCCAAGACTACCTCATGAGACAGCAGAGTTGGAATAGGACTCTCACATGTGATAATAGACTTTCTGTCCATTACTCACATATGTTAACTGAGTCCTACCCCATTACTATTAGAGTTTGAGTCTCCCACATGTGATCATAGAGTTTGTCTATAACTCAATAATTGTAATCTCTATATAAGAGCACCATTGTACACTCATTAAAGTTAATGCCAATATATTGTGATCATAGAGTTTGTCTATAACTCAATAATTGTAATCTCTATATAAGAGCACCATTGTACACTCATTAAAGTTAATGCCAATATATTGTGATCATAGAGTTTGTCTATAACTCAATAATTGTAATCTCTATATAAGAGCACCATTGTACACTCATTAAAGTTAATGCCAATATACAATTTCAACATGGTATCAAGAGCCGCATAAAGCTCCACCGAGCACCCTCCTCCTCCCTCTTCTACCATGGTCGAACCATCCCCACCTCCCACATCCCTATCTGGTGTTCATCATATGATATCTCTAAAGCTCACATCTAAGAACTATATTTATTGGCGCACACAGGTCGTACCATATCTCACTGGCCAATGCCTCTTCGACTATGTCATCGGTGATAATCCTTGCCATCAAGACCCTATGAAAGCCAAGGCATGGCATGAACAAGATGCCTTTATTATGAGCCTTCTCATTGCCTCTCTCTCTGAAGAAGCCTTTTCATTAGCAGTTGGATGGACCACTAGCAAAGGGATCTGGGATGCACTCCATGCTGCATTCAGTTCTCCATCTACAACTAGGATTCTGTCTCTCAACGTCTCTCTTCAAAATCTGGTTCACAAACCAGATGAGACCATTACTCAGTTTCTCCATCGAGCCAAGCATCTCTCCGATGAGCTGGATACTGTAGGGAAGCCCCTCCCATCAGAAGACTTTAACATCCACATCTTCCGGGCCCTATGCACTGAATATCAAGCCCTTGCCTCCATTATGATGGCACAAAAGGGGCCCATCTCCTACACCGACATGCATGGTCTCCTTATGAGTCACGAGAACCTTCTGCACTCACGCCTTCCCATTGTTGATCCTGCCATTGATGCATCAGCCCATGTCACTCACCAAGGTCGTGGTCCTCCTTCCACTGGTGGTCGTGGTACAAACTCCTCCCGAGGCTGTGGTCGTGGTCGTGCTAGTGGATTTGGTCGCTCTAATGCATTCACTCACAATCCATGCACAATCTGTGGATGCACTAATCATCAGACAGACACTTGCTACTACTGCCCACAGGGACCTATCAGAGCCGCCATTCTACCTACCCCTCCTCATCCCTACAATCGGCCACCACCTCAACCTAACACCTACCATACTACACCCTTCCCTACCCCTCAACCCCCTACCATCGCACCTCCACCCCATCACCCCACACCTCCACAATCCTTCACCACCTCTTAGATCCCTGATACTGGAGTCACCCACCATTCCACCCCTAACTTAACCCAATTCTCCACCTATGATCCATACACAGGTAATAACCAACTTGTGGTTGGTAATGGTAAGGGTCTTCCTATATCTCACATAGGCACTGCTTCTATCTCTTCTCCCTCTCGTTCATTTTCTCTTTCTACTGTTTTACATGTTCCCACTCTCGCTTGTTCTTTGTTATCTGTTCAGTAATTTTGCCGTGACAATAATGTTTACTTTGAATTTCACTCTTCCTTTTTCTTTGTGAAGGATCTGAAGACCAATCAAACCCTCTTCACTGGACACAGTAAGCATGGTCTCTATTCCGTTCCAGCGTCACCTTATGCCAATCTAGCCTCTGCCTCATCTTTCAGTCGCTGGCATCATCGTTTAGGGCACCCTCATGAACGTGTCCTTCGTCTTATGTTACCTGGTCATCAGCTCGTGAAGTCTCCTTCTTTATGTTCGGCTTGCCAAATGGGCAAAGCTAGTAGATTGTCACTACGTGAAACTAGTACTCGTAGTTCCTTTCCTTTGGATTTGGTTTTTAGTGATGTATGGGGCCCCCACCCCACAGTTTCTTCAAATGGGAATCGTTATTATGTTATATTTATTGATGACCATACTAAATATATTTGGTTTACTGCTTTAAAGTTGAAGTCTGATGTTTACTCTGCCTTTCGTACTTTTCAGGCCTTGGTGGAACGTCAGTTCTCTCGCTCCATCAAGGCCATTCAAGCTGATTGGGGGGGAGAATTCCATACTCTCCCATCTTACTTTGCCAAGTTGGGCATCCAACACAGGTTATCTTGCCCTTATACTCATGAGCAACAGGGGACAGTTGAACGTCGTAACAGACACATTACTGAAACTGGGATTACCCTACTATCCCATGCAGTTGTTCCCCAGGCTTACTGGGATTATGCCTTTGAAACCACGGTCTTTCTCATCAACCACATGCCCTCCTCTATCACAGGTAACAAATCCCCCCATCAGTTAGTTACAAGCAATTCTCCGGACTACTCTTTTCTAAAAATCTTTGGATGCCTTTGTTATCCATGGCTTCGTCCTTACAATCATCACAAGGTTGAACCCCATTCTAACTCATGTGTTTTCTTAGGATATAGCCCTTCCCATCATGGTTATCGTTGTATGGATCTCATCACCCATCGTATCTACATATCTCGCCATGTCAGATTTGATGAATCTACTTTTCCATTTCACACTGCACCATCATCCTCCTCAGCCCAACCCCCTCCTTCTACCCCTCCCCCGTGGGGCATTGCACCTAACATACCTACCCCTCAACCTCACCCTAGCCCTCTACCTATCCTCCCAAACCCACCCATCCCTCTCCCTGCCACCCCAGAACCGCCCCTACCCGAACCACCCTCTCCCATATCCCCTCCTTTCTCACCTCACCCAACCCTTACCGGCCCTAACCCTGACTCCTCTACCACCCCACCCCGTCGCACTAGAACCCTACACAATCTCTATGCTGACCCCCTAACCCTCTCTACCATCACCTCACCTGACCCGGCTGAACCTACATGCTTCTCCCAGGCCCACAAGGTTCCTCATTGGCGTTCTGCTATGTGTAATGAATTTAATGCTTTATTATGTAATGGTACTTGGTCTTTTGTGCCTTACAGGGAAACTATGAATCTGGTTGGCTGCAAGTGGGTGTACCGCATCAAACGAAAGGCAGATGGCTCCCTTGAGCGCTATAAGGCCCGTTTAGTTGCTAAAGGATTTCATCAACAACCTGGTCTCGACTATCATGAGACCTTTAGCCTTGTCATCAAACTTACTACCATACGAATGGTCCTCTCCTTGGCCATATCTAACGGATGGGTTGTTCGTCAGCTTGATGTTCAGAATACATTCTTACATGGTATTCTATCTGAGGAAGTCTATATGGCTCAACCCCAGGGTTTTGAAGATGCCCTGCACCCTAATCATGTCTGTCGCCTCCACAAGTCCTTCTATGGGCTCAAACAGGCTCCTAGGGCTTGGTTTCACAGGTTAACTGAGTTCCTCACTCGCTCTAATTTTCGGTCATCCCAAACCGACACATCACTGTTTATCTACATGCAGGGCTCTGTTGTCACATATGTCCTTGTCTACGTCGATGATATCTTGGTTACAGGGAACCAACCAACTCATGTTCAGACTCTCCTTCATCAGCTTGCTTCAGAATTCTCTATCAAGGATCTTGGTCGTCTCATCTTTTTCCTTGGTATTGAAGCCCTATATCGGTCTGATGGTGTCCTCCTCTCTCAACACCGATACATCACTGATCTCCTCCAGAGGGCTGGCATGACTAACTGTAAGCCTGTCACTACTCCCATGGCCACCACCTTTGTAGCATCTTCCACAGGGGGTGTCCTTCTTTCGGACCCCACCAGGTATCGCTCCATTGTCGGTGCTCTCCAATACATCACCCTCACCAGGCCTGATGTGGCTTATTCAGTGAACCGTGCCTGTCAGTTTATGCATGCCCCCTCTGAAGACCATTGGACACTAGTCAAACGGATTCTACGCTATCTCCAAGGAACCAAGGATCATGGGTTGTTCATCTCCAAATCTAGTTCCCTCCAATTACAAGCATTCTCCGATGCTGACTGGGCTGGTGACAGTACGGATCGCAAATCCACAAGAGGTTATGCCATCTATATGGGTCCTAATCTGATCTCCTGGGCCTCTAAGAAGCAGAAGACAGTTGCACGCTCCTCCACCGAGTCTGAGTACAAAGCAGTGGCTGATGCCTGCGCCAAACTCACTTGGCTTCGCTCTCTCTTTGAGGAATTAGGGATCCTTGTTCCCATTGCACCCATTCTTTGGTGTGACAACATTGGGGCCACTTACCTTTCGGTCAATCTGGTCTTTCATGCTCGTACCAAGCATGTTGAAATTGACTTCCACTTCATTCGTGATAAAGTCACCTCCAAGGAACTATAAGTGCAGTTCATTTCAACCCATGACCAGATAGCGGATATCCTTACCAAAGCTCTTAGCTCTACACAGTTCTCCTTTCTACGGGACAAGCTACGGATTCGACCATTCAAATCCCCACCTTGAGGGGGTGTATCAGGACAGTTAGCGTCCCACTCGAACTCAACCTATAGAGTCATACTCACACTCAACAACCTCTCCCACATTGTAGGCATTTTCAGTGAGCATAAACTCTAGAGACTACTTGCAGTCCAAGACTACCTCATGAAACAGCAGAGTTGGGATAGGACTCTCACATGTGATAATGGACTTTCTGTCCATTACTCACAGATGTTAACTGAGTCCTACCCTATTACTATTAGAGTTTGAGTCTCCCACATGTGATCATAGAGTTTGTCTATAACTCAATAATTGTAATCTCTATATAAGAGCACCATTGTACACTCATTAAAGTTAATGCCAATATATTGTGATCATAGAGTTTGTCTATAACTCAATAATTGTAATCTCTATATAAGATCACCATTGTACACTCATTAAAGTTAATGCCAATATACAATTTCAACAATACTTCGCTTTCTGGTGTTTAGCTTTTGGGCAAGCACTTACTGTGTCTAGAGTGTTTAGTCCTACATTGTAAGTGGGAGAAGAAGTAGAGAGCTTTATAGATAGCCATAAGAATTATAGAGGATAAGAGTTTTTAAAGAAGTATCCATCCTCCCATATGATGAGGTGGGTTTGGGGTGCTATGTTCAAATATGAGCATGCCAAACTGTCATGTCATGTTTGAGTGCAGGAGGAGTCAAATTGTGGTGTGGTGTATATGGTGTATCCCATATCTTAAATATATTTTTTTATTCAATGGGTTTAAGTTGATTTAGGGCGAGAGAGGAAAGATGAGACATGATGGTGGAGAGCGAAAGGAAAGGGTTTACCGAGGAGAGGGACGGGGATTCACACTTTTTGGATACTCTTGGAGGCTTTGAGATCAGGCTCTCTGGTAGAGTAGATTTTCATCCTTTTTGGGAGGCAAAACCCACTTGCATCCTGATGGAGGCAGGCCGATAGAGAATTTAGAGGAAGAGGAGGTTATTGGTTTGATTGATGCACCAACCCTTGTAGGCTCTGATGTGGGGTTTGAGGAAGAAACTAGTCATGACTCATGACAACCCTATCCCTGATGTGGCTGGGTGAACTAGTGGTGAGCAGGTTGCTGCAAAGAAAACCTACTCCACGGTGGTCAGAGGGGCTTTGCCATACATGGACTTGTTATCAGAACCTATTCAAGTGGGTTCTTGCACCAAGATCGTAATTCCTTAGGATTCTTATAAAGAGTGGCTTCAGCGTTTCAAGTATGCCCTGATTGGTAGAGTCAATTTCAGATTTATATCTATGAACGATTTTCGAAAGGAGTCTAAAGTGTCTTGGAACTTAAAAGGACAAATTGTGATGGCACCAATGGGGAAGAGATCCATTCTTTTCCAATTTGAACTCGAGGGTGACATGGCAACAACTTGGAGACGAAGCTCTATCAAAGTGGGTGGTCAAATGATCAGATTCCAATCATGGAAGCCTGAATTTGACATCCATTCAAAGCATATCTCTATAATTAGTCTAGATTAGATTCCCCAGACCTTCCACTTGACTACTGGCATGAAAAAATAATATTGTCTATGGCAAAAGCAGTAGGTAGATCAGTTGCTCTAGATAGGCGTACCCAGAGTGCCTCAATGGGGAATTTTGCTCATGTCTAGGTGGAAGTGGAGACAAATGCCAAGAGGCTAGAAAAAAATTAGGTGGAGAGGAAGCAGAAAGGCATGGGAGAGTTGTTCAGGTTTAGCAATGAATTGTGTATGAGGATGGCTTGGGGAGGTGCGGGTTCTGTAAGAAGCTTGGCCATGGCATCTATGAATGTAGGGAGAAGATGACAGAGGATACCAAAGTAGCAGACAGTTACATGAGAGCTTTCGAGGGGCGTTGTTTCCTTGAGGATGACGGTGGAGATAGGAGGAGATTGGCTACCTTCACCATAGGGGCGGCTCAACAGTTTTCCTTGGTAGGATTTCTTCACATTCGACGTATTAATCTCCTGCCTTATTTGAAAATTGTAATATTGTGATGGGCAAAGAAAGTTGGGTCCCCTGGAGTCATAAGGAAAGAGGAGAGACACATAGCACCAAAAAAATCGTCATTCCTTCGTTTGAATGGCCGAATTTGGATACGGTGGGACTATCAACTGAGAACAAGCTTTTGAATCAAGTTCGGACCAGTAAGGAGACTAGGGTTCAGGGTCGTATTTTGGATATGATTCTGGGACTCTCTTGGAAACTAGAGAAGTGGAAGTGCATGAATGCGTTGATGGAGAGAATATTCCTAACCCTCGCATCATTAATGTTCGTATGGGTGGCACGACTATGAGTCATGGCGTGATGGAGAGGACTGACGTGGGACAATAGGTATGGGGAGAAAACGTGGGTAGGTAGATGCGACGTAACAAGAACTAGGGGTGGTTCAAGTAACCAACCGAGGTCGCGGGAGTACATCGGCCCATATCTCTTCTTAAGCTACTGATGAGCATGTGATTACATGTATTATATCCCTTCTCAGTTACAAGACGGGGTGCTAATTGTGCATCATTCCGATGTCATGCGTGTTGATGATGCTATTTGTGAGAAAGAAGCAAATGTAGGTTTGAAACTTAGCAGACAAAAAAAAAGGAAAAACAATTGGTCAATACAAAGCAAACTTATAGGAAGTCTAATCGCATTGCCTCCTCTATAAGGTGATCAATGAAAGTCCACTTTTGAAACATTAGAGGCATAAAGAAGGTGGCTGCTAGGCTTACCTTAGCAAATATTTTGAGGGAGAGAAATCCTAACATTATTTTTATAGTGGAGCCCATGATAGATATCAGTGTGTTTCTGAGGCTGTTCTTCAACAAGATGGGGTTTGATACAGACTTTATTTATAATAGGAGAGTCGGTAAAGTTCCAAATAATTGGATTCTGTAGAAAAGAAATGTGTGGTGGCCCATGCTCATATTCGACTCTGATCTACACATTTCTTTCTTTGTCGAATGGCTACAAAATACCTTCTTTATATCTCCAATTCATGCTAGTTACTTTCGGGCATTGAGGAGGGAGCTTTAGACGAATTTGGTGGCAGCTACCCCTACCCTCTTGCCCCTTTGATGGTTATTGATTATTTCAACGCCATTCTTGAGTCACATGAGAAGTGAGGGCAAAGTGCTTTAATATGGGATCAGCTACTAATTTTGGGGCAATGGCAGATATTTGCTCTCTAACACAGGTTCTCTTACAAGGTCATAATTTATCTGGTGCAACAACAATAAATGTGGGAATGTCTCTGTAGTTCTGGACAGAAGTTTGCGCAATGATGCTTGTATTACTTTCTTCCAAGAGTGTACCCAACAGGTCTTGCAATGAGTGACATCGGACCATTCCCCTCTTTCGATTACTTTTGAGCCTTCGAACAAACTAAGTTGCCTCTTCAGATTTCAAAGATTTTAGATTGATCATGAAAGCTTCCTTCAGGTGGTTGGGTCATCTTGGTGTGAATGGATTAGCAGGTCTCAATTTTCGTGCTTACCCAAAAATTAAAGCATCTAAAGGGGGTCTTGAGACAATGGACAAAAATCTAACTTCCAAATTTTAATTTGGAGCTAATCAAAACCAAAAAGAACATAGAGGCTGTTCAAAAGCATATTGAGGTAAATGGGCTGGATGATCAGCTTTTTATGAAAGAGACAAATAACAAAAATGAGCTATTTAAAAGCTCTAGAAAACTATGAAAAATTGTCAGCTAAGAAAACCTGAATTCACTAGAAGACAGAAGGGGATAGGTGTTCTAGTTTCTTTTATCTTTCGGTAAAGATGAGACGGTTGAAAACCACTAGTTTCTTTTATCTTTCGGCAAAGATGAGATGGTTGAAAACCACTATCAGGGTATTGAACAAAGAGGATGGATTTGCGATCTCAGACAGAGATGAGCTTGAAGAGTATGCGATTGGCTTCTATAAGAATTTTCAGAAAGGTACGTACACCCTTGATCGATCATTTGAATATACTTAATTGTATTCCAAAAGTTCTAGTGGAGGCAAATACTAGAAGATTGGAGTCCATACCGTCAGACTCTAAAATAAAAAATGCGGTCTGGAATCTTGACCCGGACAGTTCGTCAAGACTGGATGGGTTCCTAGTGCGTTCTATAAAAATTACTGGGATGTTATGTCGCAAGATGTTTGTAATATTGTCAGAGCATTTTTTTTTAGCACAGGTCACATTTCTCATAAGATTAACAACTTCTTGGTGTTCCTTCCTAAGGTGGAGGGAGCAACCACCTTGTACAAGTTTAGGCCATTATGGGTAATTTTTCTGCAACATCATATCCAAGGTAATGGCAATTCAATTTTCGGTCTTGCTTCCTAGACTAAACTCTGAAGAGTAGGCAGCAATCCAGCGAGGAAAGATCATTCACACCAATATCAATTTGGATTGGAGTTGGCCAACATATTGTTTTCGACAACTAGAGGGGGTGGTATGGGGCTAAAAATAGACACTAAAAGGCTTGTAACACCATTTCTTGGAATTTCAAAACTCTGGTTAGAGAAAATTTGGATTTACTGAACAATGGATCAATTGGATCCATCAATTTCTTATGTCTGCAAAAATTTCGGTTTTACTTAATGGTGGGACTGTGGGGTATTTTGATGTGGAAAGGGGTCTACGCCAAAGGGATCCGATCTCACCTATGCTTTTTATCTTGCCAAAAGAGTTCTGTGTAGGGACTTGCTGGATTTATTGGCTGATAAAAAAACCATAGCTCTCAATGGTCCTCGTAGGGTCACTACTCCACGTCACATATTGTTTGCTGAAGATAGCTTTATCTTGACTAATGCCTCCATAAGATATGTCAGAAATTTAAATTTTTCCTTACAAAATACCAAGAATTTTTAGGGTAACGCATCAACCTTGAAAGAACAACTTTTCATGGGAAAAATTTTAGCTATGAGGAAGCAGGGTATAGTGCCGGAATTGGGCATTGCCACATGTAATTTCCTTACTCGTTACCCGGGGGTAGAAATTTTCAAGGACAGAGTCAAGAAGGATGCCCTCCTTCCGATCATGGACAAAGTAAAGGTTCGTCTAGCTGAATAAAAGGGGAAGGTATTTCGATGGCGAGCTAAGTGGAGCTATAAGGTAGGTAATTTCAGGGATGCCAATCCATAGTTTTGCTATTGCTGGTGGCCCTAATCCCTTCTCTCTACCATGGAGAAGTGGATGAGGAACTTTATTTATACAGGAGAAATGGACACAATCAAGGCCATTACAATCGGATGGGACCAGTGTTGCAAACAAAAAGAGGAGGGTGGTCTAGGGCTGCTTAAACTTAAGGATGTCAACAAATTTATGCTTTGCAAGATGGTGTGAAAAATAAAGCATGATAATTCTACTGCTAATAGATTCTTGAAGGCTCATGAATGGTGATGGTTCATTCAAGAACGGTTATAAAGTATCTTCTATATGTCCTGGAATTCAAAGAATGTGAATTTCGTGACCTAAATATGGATCGTTAGGAATGGGTGTAAAATCAACTTCTGGAAGGATAGATGGATTGGTAATAGTATAATAGAAGAGCTATCTACTTTGGATGAGAATATCTTCTCACAGTTCGATGGAAAGGTCTCCAAGTTCATTGGGAACTTTGAATCGAGAATGCCTCTTATGCAATCGGGCCTACTTCAAGAGATTTTTAATAAGTGAAAGACATCAAAATACCACCCTATAAATATGAAGATCAGTGTATTTGGAGCCTAACGCCTAAAGGAATTTTCAGCTCCAAATTAGTGTGGGAGGAAACTAGAATGTGCAGCCCAAAAGTGGCATGGGAACCTCTAATATGGTGCAAGAAGCTCCAACCACGCCTATCTACATTTGGGTAGTGTCTCGCCCATGGTAAGCTATCTACTGAAGAGACTGTGATGAGGAGAGGGGTGCCACTTGTGTCCAGATGTGAGTTGTGTGGGGCGGCTATGGAGTCTCTGGATCAAATGATCCTTCAGTTCCCATTTCCTGAAGAGATATGGAGGAGTATATGTGATTGCTTTAACATTGATTAGAAGTCTCATGGATCAACGCGGATGAGTTTCTTCTATGGTGGAAGAGAAAGTTAAGGAGTGTATGTGTTAAAGAGGCTTAGGCCATAGGGCTGGTCACTGTCTCTGCTCACTTACGGAGGGAGAGGAATACACAACGATATGATGGGCGGCATAAATTACCTAGACGTATGGCCTAAATGATCAAGAATTATATTAGGGAGAGCATACTAATACAAAAGGAGATGTAAAATGAGTGGTTGATGTTATGTGTTGTAGAAAACTGGGTTTGATCATCAAATTTGCTGCCTATAAACCAATCTTGGAGGTTTATTGGTGCAAGCCTCAGATCAATTGTGCCAAACTCAAATTTAATGGCAGTTCTTTAGGTAATCCAGGGAGGGCTAGAGCTGGAGGGGTCATTTGTGATCATACGGGCAGAGTTGTGAATTCTTTTAAAATACATCTGGGCATGAAAGGGGTTTTTTAGGCGGAAAAAGGCCTTATAGAGGGCATCACACGGCAAAAGATATGGCAATAAACTCCTTATGGATCGAATTTGATTCGACAATTGTAGTTACCTTAGTGCAACAAATGAAGATCCCTTGGTTTGCTTTGCAGAGATGGATCCATTTGTGTTCTTATATAGAGGAAATTAACTAAATGATAACCCACAACTTTAGGGAAGTGAATTATATCGTTTACTACCTGGCCAAGGATGTGGCAAATTTTAATGTATCTAAATTGAAAGTTAGTTTCCGGCCTATATTATGGAGCAACTGGCAATGGATACTGTTGGACAACCTCACTATCGTTTTTCATTATAGTACCATTGGGGCCCCTGCTGATGGCCATGTTGAAGGTCAGGGCTTTGGCTATGCTGGTTTTTTGGTTTGCTTTGTAACTCGGTCTTTGTTGTTTTTTATTAATAAAATTATCCTTTAGCGGGGATAAAATGGATTTCTGTTTGGATTTGAAATTGAGCCCATGTGACAAGGAATCACATAACTGTGCGCATCTGTTCGTATGGTCAAGGTGTCCTCACAGAATGGATATGTCTTTGTAAAGAGACATATCCATTAGTAAGGGTGCAATCCTAGTGCAATCCTAGTGCTTAGATTGGGATCTTTTAATCCCATTCGTTGGAAACAAAAAGACCCACCCACACTATAGGGTACCTTGAATGGACACTTTCCTATTAACACTCGGATTGGAATCTTTCAATCAAGCTGTTGGAACTAATGGACACTCCCATTCCATGGGGAACGTTGAGGGGTCACATACTCCTCCAAAATTAGGAGGAAGATCCAAAGACGGTTTGAACATTTTCATGTTCTGATTCCTCTCTCTCTCTCTCTCTCTCTCTCTCTTCATGTACTGGTGTGCTACCTGATATTGAAAACAAAAATTCATTGCCTTCATTGTTGCCTAACGACAACTTGACGTACTCGAAGGGGCACATTAGATGAGTGCACTTTTGCTACCGAAAGTCAGACTTTATTTTATCTTGGAGCCAATTTTGCATTCAATATGGTTGCACCATCGAGGGGGGGGGGGATATTGACTTTAGGAGTGTCAAGTAGCATGTCTAAGCCTACAACACAAATCCTGGAACATAGATAGTGTTTGATTCACTCTCCTACCGCATCTACGTAGCAAATATTTCCATTCTTATATAATTCTATATCCGTATTACAACACAATGTGATCTACCATGATTCCATTTCCTATACATAGAAGTCCTTCAAATTAGTCTACTTAATGTCAACAGCATCCTCTTCCTCGATATTCAAAACATGTGTGTTGAGTTTTCATCAACCATTGGAAGTGTGACATGTAATACCAAGAGCCCAATTGCAATGACTGCATATAATCCTTCTCTACCATATACCAAATCAATCAAGGCCAATCAACCGTCTCCGGATTCCCATATCTGATAACCTTACCCAACGTCACAATCTCATTCCGTAATATCCAAGTATCTTTACGGAGAAAAAATAATTGACACAGAATCTTCTACAAATGCAATGTGATCTTTATGTAACTTCTCCATATCATAATCCACAGCTTCCAATGAATTTTATCTTATCTTCTTGGAGGCAACTTCAGGGATTGATAGAGATCCACTTGATTGACCATGATTTGGAAGTTGTTCACGAAATTGCGATGCAATTGAGAGTTGAAATTGATGATTAATTGAGTTAGAAGTTTTATTCGAATAGAAAAGTTGGAGTGCAGTCAGTGTTGAATTTTTCATGAGGAAATTCCACTCCCCTCCCCTGAGGTTTGACCTAATATCAATCTCCTCCCCTCTACTTTGAATTTTATCATCACCCTCCTCTGAACTTTCAAGATTCTCACTTCCGTCACCTATTTGGTGAGCCCTATTAAATGGTAGGTTAAAATGACAGATTTACCCCTTAACAGATTTCAAACACCAAATATAGCAGATGAAAGGGCAATAATACCCTCATCTTTATTAATTCACCTGAAATAGCCTATACGATCGGATTTATGGCTTGGAAGATATTTGGGAGCTGCAACTAGAGGTGAACTAAGTTAGACAACAGCTACATTCATGGAGGCAGCCACGACCTATGCGAGATAAGGCAACCGACCAAGATCCCGCGACTTGTGCAAGGTAGTGGCAACTGACCAAGAGGCTCCCATGTCCCGTACGAGTTAGTGGCAACCAAACAGAGGTCAGCACAGGTAGTAGCAACTAACTAGAAGTCACCACGGTTATTGGCAACCAACCAGAGGCAGCCGCGACCTGTGCGAGATAAGGGCAACCGACCAAGATCCCGCAACCTGTGCAAGGTAGTGGCAACTGACCAAGAGGCCCCCACGTCCCGTACGAGCTAGTGGCAACCGAACAGAGGTCGCAGTAGGTAGTGGCAACTAGCAACCGAATAGAGGTCGCTGCTGGTAGTAGCAACCGAGTAGAAGTCGCTGCGGGTATTGGCAACCGATCAAAGGCAGCTGCGACCTGAGTGTGGCATTTGCTGCATGCCTAAAGCAATTGAAGCTTGCTGGGCTTTTTGAAATAGGTGTCCCATTTCCTCTTTTGTGTTGCTTGCTTAAGGTTTGTTAGACTGAAACAATGCCCTTTCATTCCCTACAGAACTGGTACATTCCCTTCAAACTGGTACATTTTCATTGTTGAACCAAGGTTTGCTATGTATTTTTGTACTTAATTTTTCATTTTAATTCTTATTATATTTACTTCAACTAATGACTTGGAAGTGTTGTTATGTAAATTTGGCAGTTTAATGTCTACATAAAGTGTTAATTGCAACAGTGCTAATCTACTGAAGTATAGAAGCGTAAAATGTAGATGCAGTTGAAAAGCTGCCATTAGGATCTCTAAGAAGGTTGATAATCCAAGCAGACTCTTTTGCACATGTCCTGATTTTAATGGTTGTAACTATTTCGAATGGAGTGATCCCATTAATATACCAACAACTGAGCCACCGGCCATAAAATGTGAAGAGTTGCATGGGGAAGTACATAGACTGCAAACTAATGTATAGGCTTAGCGAGGAGAGGTGTGGGGATTGAAAGCGATATCTTGAAGGTTGCAAGATGAATCGGGAACTAGGAATGTTAGATTGGAACAACTAGAAAGCATAGTTGGATCAATGAAGCATGTTTGTCAGTTTGTATTAGTGTTCTTTGTTGGTGTATTTGTAGTATGTTTTATGAGCATGAAGTTATGAAAACCTTTAATACATGAGGTTCTTAATATATTTGGACAGATGCAATCTAGTTTCTCTATTAGTAATGAAATGGTTTTCTAGCTGTAACTCTTTTTTCATACCAATTCCAATTTCCAATTCAAAGTAGGAGAACAATTCCAATAGTCCTCTAAAAAAAAAAATTTGGTAGCATTTCACTACTAAAAAGGCCATTATATATACTTGCTTAAATGAAACATAAACATGTTATTGACCATAACTGTACTAGAACAACCACATCTAATTTCAAGTTCAAGTACATCCACCATCAAAATAACATCATCCATAAAACATTAAGAATGACTCATAAGCAAGAAACTTTTTCCACATCAAAATGACCATTACATCCAACTAACATTAAAAAAAAGGAGCACCATCCATAAAACATCATCCATATCTAATTTTACTTAGTTAAGACCAAATCCCAAGCTCCCTTGCTATCCTCTCATGTCCTACTGTTCAATTCTTCTTACTACTTCCTGTCTTCATTGCATTTTTCCTTGCTTTCCTTTTATCCTCTTTAGCTTTCAATTGGGTTTAATCTTAGTCTGTACATTTTCATCAACTATGCAGCTTGAAGAAGTTTGTGAAGATCTTGTTTGTATTTGAGACAAGTTGCTCTCAAGTTCACTTCCACTTCCACTTATTTCCTTTCTCTACACAAGCATGAAAAGAAGTATTAGTACACTGTAAATAAAAGTGGTAGTGGGTTTTTATTGAAAATTTTTTGCTTACCTTCATTTTAGAAGAAGACTTTTTACTCTGAACTGGAGGTCCTGTGCAAGTGTGGATGTTATGTCCTTCACCTTTGCATCTTTCACATCTAAGACTTGAAGACCTTTTCCTAAATTCTCCGGATGGTCCTTCACCAGGTTCTTTCTTCCTAACTGTGTTCGGTCTTCCTACTAAACTCTTCAAGGGTGGAGGCTGAACAATGCCCATAGGATGTTCTTTTGGTAACTCATCCAAATCATGAAGTGGATGAATTATGTCTCTATACACTTTCAAGTATTTGCATACATTATAGTATTCATCACAATAAGTTTCCAAGTCTTCCCTTTTGTTTTCAATACAGGCAGCCGCATGCTTACATGGTAGACCTGTAGCATCCCAGGCTTTGCATCCATAAGAACGTTTCTTCAAATCAACCACATATCTATCATTGCAATCTGGTACTTCAAACTCATCTAATCCAGATGCAAGTACCATACACCCTCTAGATTCAGTCCTTATAACAGTCAGAATCTTTTGAATCCTTGGCGTGACTTTCCTCGTATAGGTATAACCCATCCAATATCTTGACTCCACCAGTTCAAGTAGCTGCTTCCTTATCTCATCAATTAAAATAAGAATAAGTTTACTCCGAACAGATGAAATCCACTGATTAAATGACTCTGTCATGTTATTTGTTATGTGGTCGCTCTTACATCTAAAATCAAACACATGTCTGGACCACATTTTAGGTGGATTTTTATGCAAACAATCATGAGCATCTTTATTGATGGCCTTCATTTCATTCATTGTCTTCTCAAACATGAATGGAGTAGATGCCTTAGTTGCTGATCAAAACAACCTTTTGAGTAACACCCCAGGATAGGTGCCCTTAAAGTTCTGATAAAGATACCTACAACACCATCTATGCTAACATTGTGGAGATGTTGACTGGATGGCCTGACAGAGACCCTGGTTAATACAAACAAGTATTGGGATAAGGTCATGATGGTTGAATAGCAAATATTAAGTATAAGATGAGTATAATTAAATGTTAAAAAATAAAAGTTAAAGAGGGACAAGAAATATACCTTCTGTCTGTCAGACATAAATGTGATGGGTATGTCATCAATGACAGTGTAAAGAGTAGCATATAGATTAGTCAAGAAAAATAGCCAATTATCTTTACATTCACACTCAACAACAGCATAAGTTATAGGGAACAATCATCTATTTCCATCTATAGCTATGGTAGACAACAGAACCCCTCCAAACATACCCTTGAGGTGACAACCATCAACCCTTCAGAAAACCATTTATACATGCTTTGAAGCATACAAACGCTCTTTTAAATATGGGAGGATCTGACATGACCTTCCTCTCATGAAATTGTAGCTTAAACAGACTCCCTGGATTTCTTTCCCTTAGTATCTCGCCATAACTGAGCAGCTTAGCAAATGAGTTGGCATGACTCCCTTTATTGACCCCAATGGCTATCTTTTTTGCTCTATACAATGTAATAAAGGGAATCTTAACTTGAAACTTTTCCATGAAGTAGGCAGCCATTGCACTTTTTTTCATATCTGGATTTACCTTTAATTGAGTAGCAAGATGAGAAGCAATCCAAGTGAATGTAATGTCTTTATTTTCCTTTGCTCAAGAACATCGATGCTCCTTACACATTGACTTAATCATATATGTAATTCCACCATCAGCAGGTGAAGCATAGATCCTCCAAGTACATCCAGGTGTTGCACACACAATAGTAACCATTGACTTCTCATTTTTATGTCTCAAGATTGCAAAACCTTCTTGGATAGCATAGTCTTTGAGAACTTCTCTGTAGTGATTTACATCATCAAAAACCATGCCAACAGTTAAATTAATTTTTCCATCTTCAGAATATTTCATCTTATCAAAGTAGGGTCCATAATACTAGTCTGAGTCATAATCATCAAAGTTTCCTGACTTAATTCCAATTTCTTCCTCTACTTCAGAAAATGACATGTCTTCATCTTCAAGGCCCAAATCGACATCACTCCCTTCAGTGCTATTATCATCATCAGTTGCTTCATTCCAATCCACATCATTATCAACAACTGTAGCTCCATTGCTCCCTAGAGGTGTCTCACCAGTCATGTTGTAAGTGAAATCACTTGGACTCGTTGTGTTCACTTTTTAGAACCTTTATTCATACTGTTCATCTTGTAAGCAACATCATTTGCGGTTGTAGTATTCACTGCCCCAATCCTCATAATATCACCACCCCTTCGAACTTGATGTTTTTCTATACTAACCCCAGATGTTTGAGTTTGCTGTAGTACACTACCAATCCCATATTGACTTTGTTGGATATCAGTACCAACTCCACACTGACTCTGCTTAACATTATCTCCAAATCCACTCTGACTTTGTTGTATGATACTATCTGCCTCCATATTTTTTTCACCCTCCCGAACAATCAATTTTGCAGGGAAGTCATTAATTGTATAATTGAATCTTGGGTGCTTCTCATAATGAAGGTCATAGACGTATAAGTTAATCGTATCCAGTTGTTCACATAATGGAAACATCTCTAGCAAATTTGAATCATGAACAATTTCCATATTCAAATTGTTTGAAAGTATACACTTAACCTTGAATATCACCGTGTGCCCTATAGGCACATGCCTGATCATTGTGTAGTATATGTCACAAACCATTTCCCTATAACTATATCTGTCAAGGTCTACCAATGTGACTCCCGAGGTATGCACATAGTAATGGTAACATATTTGTACCCTTATTTCCATTATAGAAGAGGTTCTGACTGTAGATAAATGTAGATAAGCAGCCAATGTCACAAACAAAAGTCACCAAAGTAGGTAAAAAAGATTTCATTGTGAATAATCCTAACATTCACTGTTTATAATCAATAGGAAAACTCTAAACGAAAATCAATATGGACAGTATACACTAAGTTAAACACTTAGCAGCAAAAATCAACAAAAAGTGTGAAACTCTCGTTCCAAATCAAAAGGAAAAAAAAATCAAACTACAATTGGGCATCACAGTAAGAAAAAACTCCTAAAAACAACCGATTGAACACCCAGAAGCAACACAGTAAGAATAAATCTACTAAAAAACCTACTTTGTTCAACCAATTAAACACCCAGTTAGAAAACCCCATCATGAAGCAGCACAGTAAGAATAAATTTGTTAAAAACATACTTTGAACCCCTAGATAGAAAACCCCTCATGAATCAACGAAAATTGTACCTATGTTCAGCTGATTTCTCTGTTCAATTTCAAGCTCACCTCTTCTCTCCTTCAATTGCAGGTAGGGCGCATGAACAACCGCACTCTTCTAGTTACCGTACGAATATGAAACTCTTTGAAACCCTTTGAAACCCTTCCTATGCCTCTTCTGCTTTGGGGGATAGAAAGTGACAGTGGGAAATAGTGGGGAGAGTGAGCGAGGGAGATGAGACATAGCTCCTGGTTTCTCTGTTCTCCTCTGATTGCAGGCGAGGCGCACGAATGTGAAACACTTTGCAATCGCTCGACTTATTCTAATCTATTGCTTCAGAACCCAAGAACATCAACTAAGGGTATTTTAGGGAACTAATAAAATATAAGGGCAATATAGGTATTAGAATTATACTGTGAAGCTAATGTAATCACTTAACAACGATAATTCACATTTAGGTGACAGAAGTGAGAATCTTGAAAGTTCAGGGGAGGGTGGTGATAGAATTCAAAGTAGAGGGGAGGAGATTGATATTAGGTCAAACATTAGGGGAGGGGAGTGTAATTTCCTATTTTTTCATTAGTTGTAAACAATTGTCAACAATTCAGTTCGGAGAAACCATGGATTTTACTGGATAAATCATTTCCACAAACAGAATTGAGACTATGTTTCATTGACTATTTTCCCACTATGTTGGTTTGTTTTATTAGTGGAAAAACTCGGCTTGGGACACAGAGTCCCTTGAAGAACTAAATAAGAAGGCTTGAAGAGAAGGCATTCCTCAATTCATGCAGAGAATGGTCATGAGGGGCCAGGAGGGCAAGAAGCGATGGGGGTAATGAGGTAGAGGCAGATGAGGGGACGATAGGGCAGGCATGGGATGGCTTGGGTTGCATCACCGAAGATGGAGGAGACAATGGGGGCTATCTATTTGTGGGTTGCAGTAGCTAGCAGGGGAGAGAGAGAGAGAGAGAGAGAGAGAGAGAGAGAGAGAGAGAGAGAGAGAGAGAGAGAGTGTAGTGGTAGTGAAAAATATGTGTTGCAACAACGAACGAGTTGAACAACTGAGATGCAGTTTGCAAGTTTCCATCAATAAGAGATTGTGTGATGACAGTTCGTGAGATTAGGGAAGAAGGGATAAATTATTTCAATATTCCTACTCAAGTTGTATGAAAGTTTTGAATTCCCAACTTGTGAAGAATATAATGAAATGAAGCACGTCTAAGAAGAGCCTTAGTGAAAATGTATGTCAATTGTGGTGAATAGAAATTATAAGATGATTAAGTAAGGCCCTTTTGAATCTTCTCAAGAATAAGATGGCAATCAAGTTCTATGTGCTTTGTTTGTTCATGAAAAATAGGAGTAGCAGCAATATAGAGGGATGCATGATTATCATATTATAGACTCATCAGTTGAGGATAAAAATTGCCAAAATCTTAGAGAAGGTATTTGAGCCATTGAAATTCACATGCAATAAAAGCCATAGAGCGATTTCAGCTTCCACAGAAGATTGTCCAATGAGAGAATTTATATTATTTATTTATTTTTATTTATTTATTTATTTTATTTTTTTGCTGAAAACAAGGAGTGTTAACCAAATGTTGACTTTCAAGATATTGGAAAATTGGCCCAATCTGAGTCATAGTTAGGTAGTAATTTGAGGAGTGCTGACTCAAAATGGCATTGAGTAATTAATGTAGAGACAAGTGGCAGTCAAGTAATTGCATTTACCCACAAGATGGCAATGTATAGGGAGACCAACAAGGAGGTCGCCAGTAGTGTTGTCTAATTTGAAAACCTCACTTGTTTGCGCAGCCCATGCTTTCATTGGGAGGGCATATAGAGGCATTTGGACGGGGAAGCATGGTTTTTTGCACCCAACTATGTCTTAACATAGAGACGGACAAGCAGGCAGAGTTCTTTTCTCCTTTGAGAAATTGCTTCATTAGAAAGTCAGATGTGAGAACACCAACAAGACTTGTTTCACTTAAAAAGCACCAAGAAGAGTTGTGTCATCTAAAAGTTTGGAGAGTGAAATTTTGTTGGATCAAGTAGATATCCTTTAACAAATGAGAAACTTATGTGGAAGTATTTCAAGTTTTGCTTAAATATTTGATATTTTATTTGTTGTGGAGTTAAGATTCAACGGCAACAATGGATGTACCTGCTAGCTACAACCACTGTGGCAACCAAAGAAATGAAATCTAAAATGGTATTTTATAAAATTTCATAACCTAAGAAGGTATTTGTGAACCTATGAAGAAATGAATTATTCCAATTTTTTGACTGCCAGTAAAGATTGCAGCTATTTGACTGCAACTCAATTAATAGTCAAATTTTTTCCGCAACAATGAATGTAGAAGTGAGATCAGTGAGGATACCACAATAATGCTGAAGTAGTATTTCAAGTTGCTAATGTCATCAATATATACAAGAACGAATAGACGTTATAAGGTCCGTGAGGATATGGAGATATTTATGAATAAGGAGTAATCTCTGCTGTAAGGTGTTCCGCTCCGGTTGGTGGAACCATCGAACGCTATCCTCCCTCCATTTCAATGGCACGCTCTACTCATTCCCCCCACCCTCTCCCATGGCCCCACCAAAATCATAAAAAATAGTCCTTTTCAAAATTTCACTCTCCGACTATTTACCCCTACAAACCTCTTCTACTTAACATAGGGATAAAAATGTAAATACATCATGACCCGTGAGAGTATGTCATACACGTGCGTAATGTATCCTCAAGAAGCAGTCACCGCAGCACTTCCATGTCCCCTGCAGCTCAACGCTCTTCGCAATCTCCAAGACCCCTTCTCTTTCTCCCTCCTAACACTAACCTTCTCTCTGTCACCGCCGGAAATAAATTCCGGTAACAATGTTGGATTCCGGCGATTTTGCCTATTTCTTATATCCTTCAACTGCATCTCCTTGGGAACATTCACCATTCCAAACATCAACAAGGGCCAGCTAGGTCTCGCCGGAGTCGTTGATGTGGGAAGAGAAGAAGAATTCGCCTTTCCGGAACACTTACCGGCCATATACCGATCAATTGGCTCCACCGGCGTCTTCGTTGAGCTCGAAACTCTTTGTAATTGATGATAATTGATTCGCATCAACCGGTCTTTGGCATGCGATTGAGATCTCAAAGATTCTGATCGTCGTTGTCGTTGTCGGAGACAGAAGAAGCTCTTAATTGTACAAGTCTGATTTCCATTATCATCATCATCATCATAATCATAAGCAAAGACATCAAGATTAGGATTCTTGTCTTCCTCATGGTGACATTCTTTCTCCTTATAGGAAATGAGCTTACCACAGAAGATTATATCATCAGCAGGGCATATATCAGCTTTCAGATCAGATAAGAACTCGAACAGTTCTTGATCGGTAGACATACGCCGTGGATCATCATCATCATTTCCATCCCAATTGGTAGTTGTTGTTGTTGTTGTTGATGCTTCTGATTTATCATAAATGGGTAGATCACAGAATGAGAGAGACTCTTCTGCGTCTGGATCTTCAATCTGCTCCAGATTTTCTCTCATGGATTCCTCTTGATCATGACTATCCTGATTATTTGCAATCATATTGGCGTGATGAAGAAGAGGAAGAAGAAGAAGCAGACGAAGGAGAAGAAGAAGAAGGTGGAATGGTGGGTTTGAAGTGATTGTGAAGAGCCACGGAGGAAATCATATATATATAAGGGAAGGAATATGTGGTGGTGGGGCCACTTGCTTTACGGGAATTGATTTGAAGGAAGAGAGGAGAGAGGGAGCGGTGGGCTTCCAGATTGCTTTGTAACGTTGTCTGCTTATTAGTTTTTAGAATTTGCGGAATAAAATCCATTGGTCGTGCAGAAGCGTTGTTTGTAGTACGGGAGCTTGTCTTGGGGACTATGATCACTACCATGAAGCGATGATAGGTTGAGAGTATTTTTACCACTAGACTATTAATTAATGCTCTTTGGCCTCACGAATATGTGTTGAACTATTGTCAATGGGTCGGGTAGGTTATGTTATTGGGTCAATTAATATTCAACTCCAGACCATTTTTCCTTTTCTTTTCGGTATGGTAGGAACTCTAGATCATTTGAAGCGCAACAGATTTGGAAAAGTTAGCTTAAAAATTCTTCGGAATAGCCTTAGTTTCATAGGTGTTAGGTCCCAGACTGGTCAATTGGGTTTCGTTGAAATAGACATTTTCACCAGTAGACTATCAATTAATGCTCTTTGGACTCACGAATATGTGTTGAACTATTGTCAATGGGTCGGGTCAGTTATGTTATTGGCTCAATTAATATTCAACTCTAGACCATTTTCTTTTTCTTTTCGGTATGGTAGGAACGCTAGACCATTTTGGAGCACAATAGATTTGGGAAAGTTAGCTTAAAAATTCTTCGGAATAACCTTAGCTTCATAGGTGTTAGGTCCCAGACTGGTCAATTGGGTTTCGTTGAAACAGGCATTTCATTTTAAGGGAAATGTTTTCTTCACCGTGGGTGAAGATTAATGGAATTTAAGGTCATCATTCCACCTTGTTAACAAGGGCAATGTCTTCTATTTCATTGCATTAGTTTAGGATTATATGGGTATTTTAGTAAAATTGTACTTATGTATGTTTGCTATGAAATTATAATGAAGTATTCTTGGTATCTAAGAGAAGCATAACGACAAGTGGTTGTAATCCTATTTTACATTGATAATGAAACAAGTCTCATTTGATCACCTGATGGACATAGGCAATATTGTCTAACCATATAAATCTTTGTGTTGTGTGATTGTTTGTTTGCATTTCCATTCATTTTTTGCATCGTTTTAGGTTTTCGATTCTACACTACCCTCCCCACACCCCTAATGTTCGAGATCAAAATATCTTTACTTTCCATTGGCACCCATCCAAGTGCAGTAATAGTCATTGATGAATTAAGGAATTTCCCCCTCCCCCCTAAAATGGTTTGAGGAAAACTCCATCCTTTATGTCAAACTAATCTAACAATAAAACCGGTGGGGGGGGGGCGAGGGGAGGAGTTTAGTTCCCAATCAGGCTACGTAGATGTGCTTGCACCTCATTGTGTCTATCTCTCACCTCCCCTAATAGGGGGCAAATATGTCATTTCATAGAGGGAGGAGCAAATAGACACAAGAAGGTGCAAGAGTATAGTATGCAGCCTGGCCGTATTATTTTTCCCAAAAAAAAGAAAATATTGAGTAGGATCTCTCCATGCTACCAATGGGGGGATAATCTCCCACACCATACCAAGAGCAGAATTGGAAATAAAATTATCCAAACTAAGGCCACATTTTTAATAGTACTGTCAATTTCAACATACGAGTCTAGGTGTATTTGGGGACAGGCAACAAGAGAAATAATAAATTAAATCCATGTGTCAGGAGGTACGAAACATTGACTGCATGGAAAAGTTCTTCCCCTAAAAAGAAATGGGAAACAGGAGCCTATCCAAGAGCATGGTTCCTACACCTAGACACAAGACCATGCAAAATGACTAGCGTGTCCCTTTATGAAAGATAAAAATCTCACCAATGTTGATTCTTTCACATGTTCTCATTGGGTCTTGCACTAGTGCAGGAGTCGCGCTCCCGGACAAAAAACTCTCCCTCTCAAAAAATACTAAACTTTTAAACTGGTTAATCTAATTTTACTGTGACAAGGTGATTGTTAACTATTCACCAATTATTACTTAATAGTATTTGGGTATGTCGATGTGATAGAGAATCTCACATCCGTCTCATTGATAAATGTATAACAGTGTATAACAGAGATATTGATCAATTAAATTATGTCTTATCCAATCTTCCAAATTATGTCCTTCCGGAGTTCCTGGTTGCTGTGCTTTTTGGGTCTATTGTAGGTAAGTTCACTGGAATGTGATTGTTGATCCTGAAACATATGTAGGGTATCCAAAAAATGGCCTAGCCTTAACCAATGGACTCGAATTTGTTTGTTGTAGTGCGACTGCGCAAGAAATGTAAGACGGTGATAAGTTGACAAATAACTAGGTGCTAAGCAAGACTCGAGGGAAGTGATTAGTGTCTTCTATCATAAAAGCAAAGGAAGTGACTAACAATTTTAACAACTGATATTGATTGCAATTAGACGTTTTCCAATTGATCTCTAAGCTCGGATTAAATCCATTACGTCATGATCATGGTGGGGGGCATCAATCAAATTAGCTGCATGCCTAAATGCTTAAATAAATCGATAAAGAACCCATTTTAGTGAATGCCTAATTTAATCATAATTGAAAAATCATATTTTTTTCATCTCAACTCACCTTTTCATAAGCTAATAAGTCAAGCAAGTCAAATCTGGTTAGGGTGAGTAAATATATCTTCCTTCTTTTCTTTCTCTAACTACGGAGGGAGTACAACTACGGTTGCTTCACATGTGAGAAGTCGAAAAATGGGCAATATTGAAAAAAAACCCACAAAAACTCTTAGGTTTTGTTTATTTGTAGACTAAACTTATAGTCTATGGATAATATATGGCCCAATAAAAGAAATCAGACTCGATGAGTTTCACATAATTAGGCCAAAAAACACAGATTGAGTCAAATGAAAACTATGACTAGCTTGGACCTGGTTTGATCAGCTCTTAAACCTAGACAAATTTTCATGACTCTTGATAAAGTTTCATTTTTTTCAGACTAGACAAGGATTACTCATCCAAGAAAAAACCTAATTTTCCAATTACAAATTTAACAGTATATTAATAGTAAAGCACAAGTTGTGTAGCTATTAAAAATGACAAGGGAAGCTACTTGATTTGATATGATAGCATAACTTCAATCAAAAGAACAAGCTCATCACATATAGTTTCTCGTCCTCGATGGTAATGTGAAAAGGACTTGACGCCACTTACCTATACATCTTGATTATTACAACTCTAACATCAACTTTAATTGCCTCCATTTCTTGGCAAACATCAAGCATAATTGATTGCTCTAGATTGGCTAGCTTTAGTGACAATTAGTGGCCATTTGAAACATCATAACACCTTAAAATGGCCTAACAGTGGATCTTATTATTGACAATTGCAGGAATATGTACAATGACTTTTCACCAAGAAGATACAATTCTAATTTAATTTTTCTCTTGACATGTTTTCATATGTTCCTATCTACTTCTCTTAAAGTTCATTAACTTTCTAGGCTTAATTGACATAATTGAACCACCAAAAGTAGGTTTTATGAAAAATATGGTAGAAGATTGGGCATAAATGCCGTCAGCTTTTAATAAATTAGCATCATGAATCAATCACAAGATTGGACACAAGAGGGCAAAGGAGTCTTTTTCAAAGAGGAAGAAAAGAGGATTACACATGCTGGGCACCCTGAAGCTGTGCCTAGCCTGTTCCTGAAATATATTTAATAAACCAAACATGCTTGTAATCCTTTCATTGAGGGTTGAAAATCACTGCCAATATGAGAGGGGTTAGTTGATAAGTTCTTCCATGAGTTATAATTTGGTACAAATTTGAGTTTGTATTTCTAGCTCCAAACTAATCTGAATCAACCAAGACCAACCTTACATTTAATCCTTATCCACTAACGGGGATAAAATGGATTTTGGAAGGACCTAGTTTTCCTTCAGTCATGGTCAAGATGTATCAAGCAACAGTGGAAGTACTATCAACCATATACAAATTGGTTGGAGGGCAGATATTTATGTCCAATGATGGCCATTGATTTCCTTTATCCATGATCCTTTAAATAATTTGCATGTGAAAAAAAGATGGAGATGGGTACAAGACTCTCACACTCTCCCTTTTTCACGCATTTTCTCTGTCCTGACCGTGTGGTTCCCTCCTGTAATCAAATTGTGAGGCAATCCCTTTCGTGTGTCCATCTGAAATAAATGTCCGATCCATATGTTTCTCACTGAAATTTTCCAACTACCACTTCTATCCCTGACACTAAGAAAGAGAAAATATTTTTACTATCACTCTACTTGTGACAAATACTATATGCCAACTTGCCACCAATAATTCATAAGAATTTGGTACACATAAATAAATCATAAGATCGTGTATTATTCACATAAAATATCCATATGGTTCCATGTGGTATATGGCCTCACTATGGATTTTATCTCAGATTCATGAATAAAACCCTATAGTTGCATACAATATTGAATGCTATGAAAATTAAGAGTAAAGATATTATTCACAAAGTAGGTGAGCTATATAAATATCTATATGTGCTCACTAAGGGATAACTCACTAAAAAGGGCATATCTATGGCATAAGGTTTCCATTATTATTATAAGATCTAGAAAGAATCATAATGTACGTAGTCTCATTGACCCATGTTTTATAGAGAAGTTGTTACTCGTTACTAAGTGGTAACTCATAAAATTACAAAATTTACAACTATCATAAATTTTCATCAACTAAAGGACGAAATATTTGGAAAATACCCCTACCTAAATAGCATAAGCTCCTTGCTAGCAATTCGTTCAATCTTGCTCGTACATAGTCCGGATTCAATCTAGCCTTACATTTCCAATCCCCACCCCCTCCAAAAAAACAAAAGAAAAATCAATCCTTACCTGGTCAGAAGCCTAACATCCAACTTCAAAGTAAACGGTCCTCAACTTTTTACCTCACTCTTTCTATTAAAACATTTTTTTTTTCCTTATTCTAGAAAGGTAGGAAAGAAATGATGTGGCAGGAATCCATTTTTTGTGAGAGAGAGAGAGAGTCAAGAGTGGGGGGCAATGAAAGCAACCGATCCTTCTATAAAGACAGGACCCTTTGACCCACTTACTCTGGCTTCTATTGTATTTTCTTTACTTTGAAATATACCTAATAACTGAAGAACTGTCCCTGGTCACGTGGTTTATTGTATCAGTGTGTGGAACCAATGAGATGATAGACAGATATTTTTAGTTTGCGAATCAGGGTCAAGTAGTTGAAAATATTTGACTACTACTCGAGTTGCAGTAACATAACCACAATGTTTGGTAGCAGTCAAGAAAAAGAAATCCGAGGCAAGTTGGAAAATGTCTTCCTACAGTGGATTTTAACCTATCCTTGGAACTCTATTTCTGCTATCGGGAGTTATAGCTACTTAACTGTAACCCGGGTAATAATCAAGTTTCATTCACTTTTTTATACCCAGTTATGTTTGGACGTAAAGAATGTTATGAGGATAATTCTTTTTTCTAACTAAAAATAAAGATAAAAACTCTGATTGCCCATTGGTGGGTACTCGGGATTGGGATCTCTCTTCCTTTCTAGAAAGATAATTGATCGATCGGATCGGCCCACGTATACACGGTTATGAAAAGCTAGGAGTCTTACCATCTAAGAATCGAATGCGTATATATGAAAATTAATAAATGAATAACTTATGGAGATGGGGTCTTCTTCCTTATTTTAAAATAAAAGAAAATTTGGGATCTAACGGGGCCACTCTAGGAACCCCACCATCTTAATTAGTCATCATTGTCTTTAAAGTAGAGTAAGTAGAAAATGAAATCGTTATGTGGGGTCTTCTTCTTTGTTTGAAAGTAAAATTTGGGATTTCGACTACTAGCCTTCTCTTAATTAATATTATTATCGTTGTTGATAAAAACGACAGCCTGGGGTTTGGGGGAAGCCAAAAAGCAACCCTTTTGACTTTTTTCACCGCGGGAATCAATGGGTAGAGAGACAAATATATTATAACCTTGGCTTGATAAAATACCTGCTAACGTGCTTTGCATGGATATTTTTTTTTTTTTAGAGGAAGAGGAGGGTCATAATGCAGACAGTCTTACCTCTAATTCGCGGAGAAACTGTTTTTTAACTCGAATATAGCCCTCTTGACCACAATAAAACAACAATGCCATTGAACCAAGTCCACCCTCATCAAATAAAATTTTCTTTGCCAAATAGTTCTTTGCAGGGTCTATTTTGTCATTCTAAAGTCACATTGGGTGATGATGACTAGATATTGTGCAGTAGGAGAAGTCCAATTTATGGGCTAGGAAACTTTTATGAATCTTATGATTCCTTTAAATCATATTTGGGAAAATGGTCGAAATACCCTTGGAGGGTTGATCGGTTGAAAACGATGATTAATGACCTTAAATAGGTAATTTTTATAAATAAATTACTTGAATTTAAAATCGTTTTGATAAGAAGAAAAAAACAAAATCGATTATAATATGTTGGACACACTAGCGGAATGTAATGAAATCGTATACTAGCATCTTATTGATCGTCGGATCCTCTTCTTTGCATTTTAACAATTCAACCCTTTCCTTGTTGCATCCACATTTTTTTCACAATTGTTGCACCATCTCTCCCCTCCTTTCTCACTCCTCTGCTAGCCACTACAACTTATCAGTGGAGCCGCTTCTCTCTATCTGGTTTGCAACCACTTTGCCATGAGTAGTTGTCCAGGGCCTTATACTCCCCTGCCACTATCGCCCCTTCTTCTTCTTCTTCTTCTTCTTCTTCTTGGCCCCTGTGCCTAAATATATGGGGGCGAAATGGAAAATGAAAAATGACATTTTGTAAATGCTTCCTCATGAGCTCCCATTGGCCCTCGCACGTGCTTGATTAAGAATCACACTCCCTCACAGGAAAGTTCCCCATAATATAATATATATATATATACACACGCTACTTTGAAAATTTTGATTTTCCATCCCATATGCTTTGTACTTTGCTTTCTTGTGATTTTCATCTTGGGTAAACACACTTTTTGTATGAGGAATGTTTAGCCCCACATTGGAAGTGGAGGAAGTGGAAAGGTATATACATAGTTATAGGAATTATGGGAATTATAAGGGACACGAGTTTTTTAAGGGAAGTCTCCCTCCTCCCATGGGCCAAAGTAGCTTTGGGGTGCTTTTTTCACATATGTCTGCTTGCTAAGCCGAGCCTTATCAAGTGCAAGCAAAGTCGAGTTGTGGTGTGTTGCATGTGATGTATATTTCCTAGTCCATATATTACCCTTTTGGTTTGTAAATATTTTTGAATTCAAAGGGCTTACGTTTGGATTTGAACTTGGCCCATGTCACTGTTGTTTTCTAGTTGTTTTTGTTGGTAACCTTGGCCACATGGCAGTGATGATGTGGCACGTGCGATCTCTCTAATGAGATGGCAGTAGTGTATATTGGTGCTTGAGTGGTTTAGTTCATCTATTGTAGGTGGGGCGCATTTTCAGGTCCAAAATTGACATTTTTAGCTTAATTTCACTCGAGGAAATTTTCTGTATTGAAGATGAATTTTTCAGAAGTCAAATCCTATATGGCTTCCTGTGAGCATAAAATTTTATTTCCAACGCACTCGGATTTGTCCCCTTTCAATATTGGATGAAGAAATTATGGCTTCTACACAGTTGAGGGGCATTTTGGTCTTTTTACTTTGCCGAGTCTGACGATGGGTTGTACTAGAGGCTTGTGTAGCTTGGGTCGCGGTCCATACTAATACAGCCTTAATTGAAACTTGGGATTGGGAGAGTCAAAATTACATTGCCTCCAACACAATGGAGCTAGGTCGGCTGGTGATGGGCTGCCTTTCTAAATGGGGGCGCATAGCTAGGCTAGGTTGGATGCCACTCTACTCATCCTTGCTTCTATCCTAGCTTATCTTCTCAAGGCTTTGGGATGGTCCGATTGGAATTAGATGCGATCCCGATGTGTAGCTACATCACATACCCTCTTCGTTTCGGCTCAATCTGAATCCGTGTGAGAGAATTATGGAGTCTTACGTAGAACCAGTCTAAAAAATCTAAAATTCGGATTGAAAATAGCTCATGTCCATAGGGTTTTTCAGCATTTTTCTTGAAAAATGAACGACTTTATGTAATTTTGGAAATTTCTGGTCAAACGAGTCATTGGGGATTTTTAGCATTGTTTCTCTAGATCGGAGGGACCTATATGCAATTTATGCAGGGCCTTTTAAAAAGGAATTTGGAAGCCAAATAGACCCATCCAGTGAGAACTTGACAAGGTTTCTATGATGATGCCAGCCGCTTACGTTAGTTGCCTTACCGCCAATTTCAATCCTATAGTCAAAATTATAGATCTATTGGATAGATCTAATGGTCCATATCTGAGGCACATATAGAGGTTATGTTTGACAACTAAGATGTGCCCTGCGCCCCGGATGCTGGCAACGCACCCTACGCAGCTCTAACAGATTCCTTTTGGGACTTTCTCATTGGCCCAAATTCAAATCGCCATAACTTTTGATTTACAAAGCCAACTTGGTCTATTCAAGTTACTACTTTCTTTTTTTTTTCGTGTTATATCCATTGGAGGGCTGATAACAGAGTTTTGAGCTGAAGAAACCCATGGGTTTGAGAGAGGAAGCTCCCCCTTTGTTGGTTAATCATTAAATGGGTATTGTAGCAAAATGGAAGTGGTTTTTATTCCATTAATGGTGGTTTGAGAAGGGTTGTTGAAGCATTATTATGACGTATTGAATGTGAGTTAAGAAAAGGGGCAAGAGAGAGAGAGAGAGTTAGGGTTTAAGCCTCTTTGTGCATTAGGTAGAAGAAGACAAGGAGTGAAGCAAGAATCCTAATTGAAACTTTGAGTGGAAACTTGGAGAAAACTGAGGGATGGAGAAGGGAGATGCAGTGTGGGCAGATAGGGTTAGAAATTCCGGCCATGATCCTGGGGGTGGGCGACCTCCAGACAAAGGACGTCAAATGTTGCTGACAGATTTTTGGAATCCTTCATTATTTTCTACCTCAGGTTTGAAGGCGGTTGATGGTGCAGAAGAAAGAAGAAAGGAGACAGAGGCTGAAGCAGAAACAACAAAGGCTCACGAAGGAAATACTATCTCGAAGAGATCCTTCTCCACAGTTGTGGGAAGCACCCTTCCTGATGTAGATCAGTTGCCAGATCCGATCCAAGCAGGTTCATTTACTCGGATAGTGATTCCTCAAGATGCGTATGAAGAAAGACTGGAAAGATTTAAATTTGCGATAATCGAGAGAGCGAATTTTAGATCTATATCAATGAATGATATTCGTAAGGAAGCGAAAGAGGACTGGAATTTGAAGGGAAGGATTGCGCTTTCTCCAATGGGAAAAGGATATATCCTATTCCAGTTTGAGCTAGAAAGAGACATGGCCTCCATATGGCGAAGAAATTTAATCAAAGTGAAGGACCAATTCATCCGTTTTCAGCGTTGGAAACCTGATTTTGATGTGCATGCGGCAAATATACCCACAAAACTTGTCTGGATCAGATTTCCAGATCTTCCTTTGGAATACTGGCATGAGAAAATTCTTCTTTCTATGGCCAAGGGAGCAGGTAGGCCTGTGGCTTTGGATCGAAGAACAAGATCGGCGGCAATGGTTAGCTATGCGAGGGTGCAAGTGGAAGTGGTATCAGGGATAAAAAGGGTGGAAGAGATACAAGTGGAGAGGAAGCAGCCAGGATCGGGTGAGGTTTTCTTATTTAAACAAAAAATAGTATATGAAGATGGAATGGCAAAATGCGGATTTTGTAAAAAAATTGGACACTCTCTGCCAGAGTGCAGAGATAAGAAAGCTGCAGATGTTAGAGATAAGAGGTTTCGTGAGGGGGAGCTTCAGGCGGCGGCGACAATGGAGAATTCCGATGGTTCTGGGAGGCACTCGGTGGAAGGAGGAGAGGGAATGGCAGCAATCCCAGTTACCATATCGGGGCAGATTCTATCCATAAGAAGAGAGAATAGAGATGTTGTTTCTAGATCTCAATCAAGGGAGGATTTGTCTAATATGGAAAGCAATCAAAGGATGGGGAATATTTCTGTGGTTCTTCCTTTACAGATGGATCCACTCATGGAAATAAATAAGGATGGGATGGAGGTCAACCATAATATGATTGCATCAGATATGGATTTGAATATGGGGCTTGGAGCGGGAATGGAAGGGGAGCCTATCATGGATTTAGTTCTCAAAAATGGTGTGGTGATGGAAGGGGCTGATTGTTGGCATGCAGAGAATGAGATGGACGATTTTCAAACCGGTTTTGGAAGGGGACGGTCTGAAAATCAGGCTAACTCGGGTCATGGTGAGGGTGGAGGTAATATTGCTATGCTCTCTCATAGTCAATATAGAAGCTCTCAGCAGCTAATTGATGGGGCAATGGTGGTTTTTCATGAGGACTTGAATCAGGTGGATAGAATGGCTTGTATGCGAGAAGGAGAACTAGAAAAAAGAAAGCAACAAAAAGGGAAGTATGTTGTGGTCTCTGAGCAGGCTTCCAGAAAATCAGATAGGCTCCCTCTGTTGAAGAGATGACTATGAAGGTTTTATTTTGGAACATCAGAGGTATAAGGAAGAAGGCTGCTAGATTAGCCTTAGGAAAAATTATGAGGGATAAAGCTCCAGATATAGTGTGTATTGCTGAGCCGATGATGGAAGTGCATGACTTCCCTAAGAGGTTTTTTAATAAAAATGGATTCGAAACTGAGTTCATTCATAATGAGGAATGCAAAAAGTTCCTAATCTTTGGGTTATGTGGAAAAGGGGTCTCTTAAAGCCGATGGTTATTTCTTCATCGGAGCAGCACATTTCTATGAGTTCTAGCTGGAAGCAAAAAAAATTTTCCCTGTCTATAGTTCATGCTAAATGCTTCAGGCAGGCTAGAAGGGAGTTGTGGGTTAATTTGACTGCTTCATGCCCGGGTCCAGGTATTCCATGGATGGTAATTGGAGATTTTAATGCCACCCTCCAGTCGCATGAGAAAAGAGGCCTAGGAGCCTTTAATATGGGATCGGCGGCTGACTTCACAGCAATGGTGGATGGATGTTCTTTAATTCAGGTTCCTTCCACGGGCCGTAAATTCACCTGGACAAACAATAGGAGAAGAGGAAATGTAGTTGTTGTTCTGGATAGGACCTTTTGTAATGACTCTTGGTTCTCTGCCCTTCATGATTGTCACCAGGAAGTGATGTCTACGGGGGCCTCTGATCATTCCCCTCTCCTTGTAATTTCAGAGTCTTTGGTAAGGCCTAAAAACTGCCCCTTTCGATTCCAGAGATTCTGGATGGAGAATGAGAGCTTCATGAAAGTGGTTAAGGAATCATGGGAGGAATGGATTAGTGGTTCAGCTATTTATGTTTTCAGTCAGAAAATTAAGAGGCTGAAAGGTGCGATTAGGCCATGGGCTAAAGAAAATTTTCCGAACATTAATTTGGAATTGGAGGCTACGCAGGAAGGGATGGAGGAACTGCAGGGTGAGATTGAAATAAATGGGATGAATGACCAGATTTTTGCCAGAGACGCGGATGCAAAAACCAGGTTGCTGAAAGCAATGGAGAACCATGAAAAGCTCTGGGCTGAAAAGGCTAGAATGAGATGGCGAACCCAAGGAGATAGATGCTCAAAATTTTTCCATGTTAGTGCAAAAATTAGAAGGTTGAAAAACTCTATTCACACTTTGAAAAAGGAAGACGGGCAAATTATTTCCGACAAGAGCCAATTGGAAGATTATGTTAGTGGGTTTTATGAGAATTTTCTTAAGGATTCAGAAACTTCTGAGCACCTGGAGTTGTTAGATTGCATTGCAAAGGTGCTCGATGACCATGATAGATGGAGGCTGGATGTCTTACCGAGCAATGCAGAAATTAAAGAGATGGTTTGGGAGCGTGATCCTGAGAGTGCTCCAGGCCCAGATGGTTTCCCAGGTAAATTCTATAGATCTTGCCGGGAAATTATTAATTTAGATGTTTGCAATGCAGTTCGAAGTTTCTTCAGTAAAGGTAGAATGCCTAATGGTATTAATACTATCTTCCTAGTATTAATTCCAAAAGTGGAAGGGGCAATGAGCTTGGATAAATTTAGACCATTATGTTTGGGGAATTTCTTTTGCAAAATTATCTCTAAGATAATGGCGACTAGATTATCAGGGGTTTTGCATCGGCTAATTTCAGAAGAGCAGGGTGCTTTCCAGAAGGGGAAAATAATTCATTCCAATATTTCAGTGGTGTCTGAGCTAACAAATTTATTGTTTTCGACGGCTAGAGGAGGTGGAATGGGTTTGAAAATAGATATCCAAAAGGCTTATGACACGATGTCTTGGAGATTTATTTTTCAAGTTCTAAGGAAATTTGGATTCTCAGAGAGGTGGGTATTGTGGGTGCAGCAGATGCTGGGTTCTACCAAAATTTCAGTTCTTCTTAATGGTGGTCCAATAGGGTATTTCGGGGTGGAGAGGGGTTTGAGACAAGGGGATCCCCTATCCCCCATGCTATTTATTCTAGCTGAAGAGGTGCTATGCAGAGGTCTCCAAAAGCTTGTAGTAGAGAAAAAGTTCAAGGCGCTTAATGGCCCTCGAGGGGTGACGACTCCAGCTCACAGTCTCTTCGCAGATAACATTTTCATATTTGGGAACGCCTCTCTCAGGTATGTTCGTCATTTAAAAAATTTTCTTGTGAAATATCAGGAGTTTGCTGGCCAGTGCATTAACCTAGAAAAAAGTAAGATTTTTCTAGGCCATATTTCTCCCCAGCGCAAGCAGGCCATTGTTGAGGAAATGGGTATTCCCCTATGTTCTTTTCCTACCAGATACCTGGGTGTATCAATTTTTAAGGGCAGGGTTAAAAAAGAATCAATTTTGCCTATTCTAGACAGGGCAAAGGATCGATTAGAGGGCTGGAAGGGAAGACTTTTATCGATGGCAGGAAGGGTGGAATTAGTGCGTTCTGTGATTCTTAGCATTCCAACTCACAGTTTTGCGGTCTATTGGTGGCCAAATTCTCTCATTAATACTCTGGAAAGATGGATGAAGAATTTTGTCTGGACAGGGGAAGTCGACAATGCAAAAAAAATTGTGGTTAATTGGGACCAATGCTGTAAGCCTAAGGAGGAAGGGGGTCTTGGATTGAGGAGATTGAGGGATATAAACAAGACAATGCTATGCAAATCTGCCTGGAGAATTAAGACTGAAGAGTCTATGGCGAGCTCTTTTCTGAGGGCTAGATTCCTTGATAGGGAGGGTATCCCTAAGAAAGGATTCAGAAAATCCTCTATTTGGCCAGGTATGAGGAAAATATGGGATTACATATCTTCTAAAGAGAGATGGGTGGTGGGAGATGGAAAAAAAATAAACTTCTGGAAGCATACCTGGGTAGGGCAAGGTGCCATTAAAGAGAGTGATATGCTGGAAGGTATTGATATATCTGTTTTGGATGGGAATGTTAGCAGATTCATTGTGAATTTTAACTGGAATTTTCCTCAGATGAACTCTAATTTTATGAGGAACATAATAAACGAGGTGAAGAAAATTAACATTCCTAATTATGAATGTGAAGATAGGAGGATCTGGTCCCTTTCTCATGATGGGGAATTTTGCTTCAAATCCACTTGGGAGGATATAAGGGTGAAAAAATCAACAGTTTCCTGGGCTTCTATCATATGGAGTAAAAAGCAGCAGCCTCGGGTTTCCACTTTAGCATGGAGGGTGATTAATGGAAAGGTCCCTACTGATAATGTGGCAAAAAAGAAAGCGATCCCACTGGTGTCTAGATGTGTCCTTTGTAATTCAAATGAGGAAGTTTTAGAGCATCTATTTATAAGATGCCCTTTCTCTGCAGAGATCTGGAGGCTTCTTTGTGATGCTTTCAATGTGCTTTGGGGCAGCCAGGGCTCTCTGCTTGAGCTTGCTCAATGGTGGAAGAGAAAGTTGAAACTAGTTTGCTGCAAGGAGGCGTGGAATATGAGCTTTGCCATTGTGTTGGATCATTTATGGAGGGAGAGAAATGCAAGGCTTTTTGAAAATAAATTTCGGTCAAGCAGGTATGTACTAATGATGGTTCTTGAGGACATAAGACGAAACAAGCCAAGATCTAGAGGCGAGATTAAATCCATAGCAGATTTGCAGTGCAGTAGGCGCCTAGGGATTCAGATTCAGGGAGTGGGGAACAGAGAAATTTTGGAGGTCTTCTGGTGTAAACCTCCAATGTTCTGGATAAAATTAAACTTTGATGGCAGCTCTATGGGAAATCCAGGGCGGGCTGGAGCGGGAGGTATATTTCGGGACCATCAGGGCAGGGTCATTGGCTCTTATAAAAAATATATGGGTATTACTGGAGTATTTGAAGCGGAGGTGGAGGGTCTGATGGAGGGGTTGCTGCGTGCAAAGGCCATGAACATCACTTGTTTATGGGTGGAGTCAGACTCTAGCTCGGTTGTGCTAGCGATTCAGCAAAGGAAAATTCCATGGTATGCTCTCCAACGATGGATGTATCTTAAGCTGTTCCTTGACAATGTCAGCTGGAAGATATCTCATAACTTCAGGGAAGGGAACTCTATAGCTGATTACTTGGCCAGAGATGCAGCAAAGACAGGGATTTCGGGTGATAATGTGGTGCTTCCTTCCCATATTTGTGATCTCTTGCAAAGGGATTCAGATGGGAGGCCTCATTTTCAGTTTAATTAGAGCTTCTTTATCCTCCTGCTGATGGCCATGCCGAAGGTGGGAGGGTAGATTTAGTGAGGGTTTTTTGTTTTGAATATGTTTTATTGTATGGCTTTTATTTTCTATTCTCTGATCTTTTAATGAAATAATCTTTTAGCAAAAAAAAAGAAGAAGACAAGGAGTGACTTAGTGAAGTGTCTTTCTTGTTGGGCTCACTTGAAGGTTCAAGTCTCGAACTCTAAAGGAGAGTTTAAGATTCAAATTTGTAAAGTCAGTATCTGGGACATCTCTAAAAACACCAGACAAGGGCTGTGAGATTGTCCATGTTGATATACAACTGCTAGCAATAGGTATCATTGTTGTGAATGTATGCTAGGTTAAGCTTGATTGTAGGGCAATTTATAAAAGCCTATTACTATTGTTTTATCTTTATAAGAGGTGTTTGGTGGGTGCTAAATATCAAGAGGGGATGCTCGCTTATAGTGGGAGATGCTATCTGTATCGACACCGTGTATGCCTTCTCAATTGTAAGTTGGAAAAACTGAGTGTGAGTGCTCCTAACTCTAGGTGCAATTAAAATAGTGTATTGAGTAGGTATGAAGCCATTAGAGGCACTACTCCGGGGATGTAGGTATCCTGCCAAATCTCGTAAAAATTCCTATCTATGGATTTTCTATTTGCATTGTACAACTTAGAAGTGCATGAAATGTAGAATGGGTGCGCACACTAGTACCTATGAGAGGTTGAATGTGCATACAACTGTGTGCCAACACATTTAGGGTTTAAAGAGATTACCAAGTCAGTTTTTATAGTTATTAAAGAAGAGAAATTAGCCACATTGATTCACCCCCTCTCAGTGTTTGCAGAGACTCAATAGTGACAAGGAGTGACATACCTATACACATCCATTAGTATAGACAAGGTGTCCTCACTTAATGTACATATCCATTAGTAAAGGTACAAGCCTAGTGCTTGGGTTGAGATATTTTAATCCATTCATTAGAATTGAAAGACATCCATATTATAGGATACCTACAAGAGACATTTACCTCTTGAAACTCGTATTAGAATTCTCAATTCAAGTCGTCGGAATTAATGGATACACCCATTCCATGGGGGCATATACTCCTATATAATAAGGAGGAAGAGCCGAAAATGGGTTGAACATTCTAATGTTACCTCTCTCTCTCTCTCTCTCTCTCTCTCTCTCTCTCTCATGTACCTCGTCACATACTGCTGTGCTGACGAATGAAAACAGAAATTTTATTTTTTCAAATTGCATTGCATTTAGTTTGTCCGGAGTACAACTTCGACTTATAGTATTTCAAGTTATCAAAATGTTAGTTATACCCAATGGATCACTAAGAGGGGGGAGTGAATCAGGGATGTCTAAAAAAGATCTTCACAAATTGCCTCACGTGCACATTCGTCAGTCAATACCTGAAAGAAATCACAAACCACAACAAAAAGAGATATGTGGTTCGGTAATGTACCTACATTCACGATGCAAATGATCGTTTGAGCTACGACTCAAATCTGGCCTTAGTAATTTGACTGTACCCACAGTCATGAGCACCAACCCCAATTCAAATCGCACCGACGACACAAGAGCAATAACCCCCTTACAAGATTCAACACAGCACTCACTGTATTTGGAGCTACAATCCCAACTACGACTATTACACACCCACGTAATAGCGTTTACAATCAATAATATGGCTTTGCAATAAAAACCTAGTAAATGTAGTCTACCTAAATCCCTGAGCAAACATACATGAAAAATTAAAGACAAAATAAAATCAGAATAATGCACCAATTGATTCCTTTGTCTTCAGCCTATAAACACCTTATCAGACAAGGTGTATCAACTTCTCCAATAAGCAAGATAAATACCAAATACTATATGGCAGCCCCTTTCTTCATAAATAAGGTAACCAAACCTTCAAGAAATTTCATTTCTCATTCAATATGCAGCAGTAAATTACTATATATGGCAGCAAAACAATGGCATCAACAAATATATATATATATATATCATACTATTATATAAAATTATGTACTCATGCTTCGTGGCTAACCTTTCCTTAGACTATTTTATCCTTCTTATTTATTTAAATACCTTAACTTCTTCATTATCACTTTTTTCATATTCCTTATTATTTCTATTATTTTTGGTACCCTCCACTTTCTCTAAATCTTTAATGCATCCATTTTCCCCAAAAATAAAAGATCTTGTAAATCTTTCATTATCACTTTTTTCATATACCTTATTGTTTCTATTCTTTTTGGTACCCTCCACTTTCTCTTAATCTTTAATGCATCCATTTTTCCCAAAAATAAAAGATCTTGTAAATCTTTTAAAATTTAATTACTATAACTAAATATAGTGATAAATAAATGTTTAATCGACCAAGACCTGGTATCCCCTGCCTCACCTTCGTCGAGCGCATCTTCACGCAATCAGAGATCACTCACTTCCTTCAGTGGCACACGAGTTGCTCCTTCAATTTTCTCCATCTTCAAACTTCGATTGCTTCGATTAGCCTTCGCACGATCGATTCAAGGTACTCTCTTGCCGCTGCTCAACTCTGTTACGTTCAGTCTCTCCTAAACATTGGTATTGCTCTTTGACGATATGTAGAGGCTAAGGTATTGATGGAATCATCCCTCTCTACTTCTGCAACTGAACTTGATAAAACCCCTTCTCACTTCTCTTACCCATCTTCATCTCCGTCCCACATTTCTTTGTTGCCATCCCTTTGTATGGATTAATGATATTAGAAGAGGGTTGAAGATTAATGATTAACTCATCAATTTTTAATTGTATGGATTAATAGTCAATTAAAGTTTGTTTTAGTAAAACGGCACTGATCAATTCAATAACTGAGGAGGAATTCCATTTAAAGGCAAATAGGAGATAGTGTTTGAGAGAGAGAGAGAGATTTCAAATGTTGGCAATTGGGTCTTTTAGAATTCCGGTGAGAAGAAAGTTTTTTCGCAATTGATCCTGATTTTTTTTTTTTAATTAGCATTGTTCTCTCCAGTGGGTTGCCGCCTCCAATCGATCCTGGTGGCCATTCCTTCATCATCGCCAAATTCAACATACAAAACCCTGGATATACAAAGGTAAAATCAAATCTGAATGTGTCCCCTTCCCTGTAATTGAATTTCTCGTTTTGATGCGTCTTTAATTGAAGCTCTTCAATTTTCATTTGTTTTTTGTTGAAGTATTCTATTGGTTTTGAAATTTCAGTATGATATGTTGGTTCCTTGTTTTGGGAATTCTAATTGTTGCTATACTGTTTTTGGGTTTTGAATCTTTTGGTGGAAGATCTTTGGATTGCTCAGTTTTAATCCTCGAGAGCTTGTTTTTTAGTGAGATTCTTCTCTTGTAATGCTTAATGAGAAGTTGTATTTTTTTTTTTCTTTCATTTGAACCGTCTCTGTGTTGAAGCCCTTTATCGTAAGCTTGTTTAGGACTGAAATTTGAAGATATGCATGGCCACTATTGAATGAATCGTAACTAAAAGTGTGTTCTTCTTTTTACCAGGTTTCTTCCATTTCTGTGCTCAGAAATTGAGCTTAGGATTATTATTTATTTGTTGAAAAAAGTCAATTTTGGAAGAATTATTAACTTCCTGTTCTGAAGCCGGTTTCAAGATCGTTGTGCAGATATTTTGTTGTCCTCTTAGGGATTTTACGTTTATTGCATTTGATGGTGTAATAAAGTTCTAATAAATTTTTGTTTCATAATAAGATTATTGTGGTCTCAGATGCTCTCGATGTCAATTCTCAAGTTGTTTTCTTTTACTCTATTTGAACATTTTGGGTAAGACTGACTTGAGTTGTCTTGTGGGATTGCTGAAAGCATTGTAATGTTTCCTAGACCACCTAAGTACCTTACTGTCTCATTGGTAGCCTGCCCAAGTTATAGATGGATTGGATAATTAGACCCTCTGACTGTTGAAAAAGGGCTTTTTTTCCATTAGATGTCATGTAATTATGTGTGGCTATACCAATCAAACCTCTCCCCATCCAGTGAACCAGGCTTGCATCCAGCTTCATTTTTTTTCATTATGGTTGCTTCTTCATGTAGCATATATAGCTTACTGGGAAAAGAAATATATGTAAACTGAGTTGTATGAAAACACTCTTCTGAAAAGATTCTCTTGGTTGATCAATTTGCTAGCAAGTATTACTATCTTCTTCTTTCAGTACCTTCCACTTGAGAGAAGTTCTCAATAAGATTTAGAGCTTGATAGACATTCTTGGACTTGATATTTGCATTCTTTCCATTTGGATGATTCTCTAGGCTTACTGGACAAATGGTTCCAGGAGTTTTCATCAGTTTGTCTTAATCTTATTGGATAAGATAGAAATGATAAGATCCATTATGACTACCTTAGAAATCAGATTGCTTCAAACTTTTTACATTTGATGGATACTTACATTCTAAGCAAAAGAAATAGTGGTTTGGTAAAGGATTTCCATGTCTAATGCTTTGAATCATGTTAAAATAAATTACTTATAGGCACCATTTGTCAAGTATTCCCATTTCAAAATTTCAAAAGCTGCCTCTCTAATTCCAAAAATTTCCCCTCCCATATTGAATATACCTTTTTCCCCATTGTTTTGAAATTTTCTATTAATTTTTTCAACTCCTAGGAATTTTGTATACGTTAATTTGGTGTTTTGGTATTTTCTCCCCCCCCCCCTTCCTATGAAAAAATAAAATAAGAAATGATAGTAAGTTAGAACTATGGGAGGTTTAGGTTTTTTTTAATAGGTGGTCATGCTTTCTTCCTTTTCCTCTCCTCCATTTTGGCAAAGACAATGTCTTTGGTCGTCATAAACATTGTGAAGTGTGATATTTTTGGTCTCTTTCTCTCTCTCTCTCTCTCTCTCT
>NW_024868707.1:60098-69949 GCF_013358625.1 Macadamia integrifolia | reverse complement strand
GTGTGGGAACAGCCACCTTGACAGCCTCGGGGAGGTCTTCGACTCCTTTGTTAGCATATTGCTCGTCCAGAAGCAGCAACCTCGTGGAACCTCTCCATCTTCCCCTTTTAAAGTCATCGCCTAGAAGGCCGCTCATATCGTCTTCTTCGTCATTGTCTTCAACAACCTCGACCACGACAAAATCATTCTTCCCAATTCTCTTCTTCCCTTGAATTCCCTCACCCTCCTTTCTCCTGTTCTTCCTTTTCGGTCTCGAAATCTTAGCAAGGTTCCGGAATTTCACAAAACCACGGGAATTGAACGTCTTTGCCAGCATGTCCCTATACAAAATTGGGCTCAGACTCTCGCCATCACCATCAGCTTTCCCATATATACGCCGGTCCAAATCAACTAACCTTACTTCTTCGTCGTCACCGTCTCCATTGCAGCACTGCTCTCCCAAAATCTTCCTAAATTCATCGTCCATTTCGTCCCCAGGAACCCTAGCGATGTTCCGAACTCGAGGCCAGTTCAAGAGATGGCCTCTTAAACGGTTTTCAAGGGCAAAACAGTCCTCTGAAGGGACCCTAATAGCAGCTACGTCGAAGACACGAGAGAAGCTCTCCTTATCGATTAGACTCCCTTCTTCTTCTTCCTCCTTTCCCTCCTCATTAGGGATTCTTACGGGAAAGTGAGGGAGCTGGTGTTGTTGTTGTCCTTGTTCTTCTAGATATGGTCTTTTGCCCTTACGAAGAGAAGGTCCGTAAGCGAGGTCCCTGTCTAGGGTTACAGCTATGGTTGAAGAATTGGTGCAGAACAAAGGGAGAATCGAGGTTCTCGAATGCAATGGCAATGGCAATGGCGTCTGAGGTAGGCGCCTTGCACAGATGATGCCGAAAGGAAGAGAGTTGCATCGAAGAACAGTCTTCATTACCACGGAAATAACTCAAAGACTGATAAGTTCATACTCCACTGAGCAGGGTTTTAAAACTTGAATCGGTGATAGAATCGGTCACTACCGATTCAGATTCAGAATAATTCGGAATCGAACCCAATAAACCTAGAATCGTCCGTTTTGCACAAAAAAAAAATTTTAAGCATCTAACAAACAGTAAAGGCATTGAAATCCAAGGTCACGATTTGGTACTCCCCTCAAAAATTTAAGCTTCCATCTCTTTAAAGTCGTTCCAAATTCCTCCTACCCTGTTTCCTCCATTTTTTTTTTTTTTTTTTTTTTTGTGAAAATGAATATATTGATTTCGTGTGGGGACACGTGGGGGGTTGGGGAGTGATAATTCTCCATTAGCCATGGAGCGGAATTTGACCAGACTATCTTACATGAACTTGATAGTACCTTCTAAGCTAAGGAATCAACTACATGCTTGAAATGCCTAGAAATAAAGGAGAAAATATAATCATTGAACCAAGTAGAGAGATGAATGATATCTAAGATAATAGGTTGAATGGCTAAGGGAGCTTTGTTGGCCGATTTCTGTATATAGGTGTTGAACTCCTTGGAGTCAAACTCCACTTGAAAAGCTTTAACTCCCAAGGAGATTGCCTCTAGAAGTCCACTACACACTACAAGGGCTTCCCCCTACCAAGATGCTTCCAAAACTTGAAACTTCAGACACCGGCAAGAGAACAGAAGTGCTAAAGTCTCTAATCACAATACCCAACCCACATTTACTATGATCTGGGCTCCAAGATGCATCACAATTTACCTTTATGGAAGGAGTAGTAGGAGGAGCCCATTTGGTTTTCTCTATGTTGTGATAAGAAGTCTGTGAAACGCTGTTTTGAAGGCAGTCTATAATAGAACAAAATGTCTACTTCATCCCATAGGGAATGCCCCAAGCGCTAGCCTCCAAAGTTTGTATGTCATCATGTAATTGGCATAAAATAAGACACATTTTCCTTTATTTATAACGCAAATAGTCCATCCAGCAATATTTTTTCTATATGAATATAGGCTAGAGTTGGGAAATGGCTTTTCCTTTACACTCTAAGGGATATAGAATTGCACCCAAAAAATAAAAGGATATAGATTTTTTTTTTGTTAACCTTACCCTCTATATGTGATAAAGATTTGCCTTCACTCCTTACCCTCAACACTATTTAGTTGTATAGAGCAGGGCTCAAGTATACGAATTGGACAGGGGATTGGCTTCCATCATATTGAATTGGTCCATAATCAGTTGGAATTGGTTGAAACCCTAAATATTAGAATTGGAAAGAAAAAGTAAAGATTTTTCAAAATTTATTATTTTTAGGGTAATTTACAACGCCACCCCCTGAAGAATGCCACAATTATAAGACCACCTCCTCTGTTTCACCAAATTAGACTCAGACCCCCTACCGTCAGTCACCGTTAAGGAATATACCTTATATGCTAATGTCAACTACTATATTTTATTTTAAATACAAAATGCCCTTACTAAATGTGAAGTACCTAAAATGCCCATGTAATAAGTCACATCCCCAAATAGATTTGGACCATCGGCGATCATTCAGAGCATTGGAGATCACGATGACAGCGACATCGATGATCAGCAGGAACTCGCAGCAACCAGCAATGACTCTCTTCCATTAAAACCAAACGCATAATGAAATTGTCCTTCCACTGTTGTGTTTGTGATGCTTTCGTGTTCGCTCCCAGCAGAAGATGTGTGAGGGGATTCTGTTGCCTCAGGGTGTTTGCATTTTGAGAAGCAGAGATGAAGGTTCCCACCTAGCATGTTTTGCATTTTCTGTTTTCTCAGCTTCTCCATCTCCTCTACTCGCACAGTAGAGAGAGAGAGAGAGAGAGAGAGAATTGTTGTCTGGAGTGAGCAATTGGGAATTGTGGAAAATTTAAATGGATCCGAGAATCAATGAAAATATGGGTTTCACAAATTTCTCAACCTGACAAACCTTTTCCGTTTCTTCATACCACCAAGCGGTGAAGACTTGACTCGATGCGTGGATATAGCCAACAATGAGATGATGGGTTCCAAATCCATATAACTAGCTGTAAAATTACCATCCGCGGTGTCAACGTCTTCATCTTGGTCTTCGACCTTTTTACAAACCTACTCAGATTTTTCATCACGGTCATCATATTTGACATGATGCAACTTCATTTCAGGATCATAATTAGTAAATACCAATTATGGTCCAAAGGCCAAAATACTTTGATCTTCTGGCTAAGAACCTAGTAAGCATCTAAATCGCAGAGAATATCTCGTAGAAGTGGCCCCTCTTCCTCACAAGACCCTTTTTCTCTTTGTGTTGTTTCCTAGGTCGCAACTGCAACATCAACAGAGGTGGACTCAAAACCAACAGAATATCTCATTCGATAAGCGCTTGAGCTACGTCGCTGCTCGACCGTCTTGACACGATAGCTCTCGTGCAGTGTCGGTGAGACAGAAAGCCATGAGTGCCGAGAAAGTCTCTCTGCTTCATTATGTTTTGGAAACCAAGAGAGAGAGAGAGAGAGAGAGAGAGAGAGAGAGAGAGAGAGGTGAAGAGGAATTGGGTTACAATGAGTTTTAGTGAAAAGGGTATAACAGTCATTTTACCTCTTGACTTAACATTGGATGACGGTAGGAGGTCTGAGTCTAATTTGATGAAACAGAGGGGATAATCTTACAATTGTGGTATTCTTCAGAGGTGGCATTGTAAATTACCCTTATTTTTAAAGTTGTTTGTTCAATATATTTGGAGATCTTATACAACAGATGAGTCAAGTTAGCTTTGTGCTAGCTTGTTGATTAAAAGAAAGTAATATTGACAAAAAGAAATGAAAAAAACAACGTGGTCCGTTTTAATCAATTCCAATTCAATTAAAGTTATTCTTTGTTTGGATTTGAATTCCTGGAAGCACTAGCTAGAGAGTACTAGAGAATAAAAATAAAAATTAATAGGGATGGGGATCACTGCCAAGCTACATGGCCCCTACACCAGCATTGAGACCGAAGAACATGCACAAGGGGGTCTAATAAGATGAGATTTTTCATTTCATGGGAGATAATGTGGTCATTTCACTCGTCCAGTGTATGGGCACAAACTTCACCCATATAAACAACCTTCGTTTTTCCCCACACTAATAATAATAAATAAAAGGACATAGAACTAAAATTGACTTTATTGGTTTTTTTTTTTCCCTAACAATGGATAATTTTATAAAATGAACAATTTGTAACTCTTGCAGTAGAGAAAAATTTGCTCTCTCAACGATATGGTGAGATTTTGAGAGTGATCAAAACATAGAAATGTGGACCAAAGTGAAGGAAGAATTCATTTAGCTAGTTCTTATTGTCCGTCGGATTAGTATCATTAAATCTAGGCCATTGAGATAAAGCATATATAGTTTTACAAGATACATTGTGATTATATTAACATGTATATAGTATATCTACATAGATCTACTATATATCATTGCAAAAATACAATAGATTATATAAATTCAAAATACAATATGGTATATATATTGGAGAAAATAGGAAAAGTTTCTCTCTATTGTTGCTTCTTGTTGGAAGTAGGAAAGTGCAATACTGAATGAGAATAGTCGTAGTCGTCAGTGATCGAAAAGAGATATGAGGGTCAAGGAGTAGAGGAAGACAAAGGGAGGGGAGAGACCGGGGAGAAGAATAGAAATAGAGAGGGTCGATGAGACTTACAAGGAAGGAAGATGGGAAAGAGAGAAAATAAAAAGAACTTCACAGAATGATCGTTGGCGTGGGGCACCATTATAAAATATTAATAAATTCAAGAGCTATGATTCCATAAATATCTCTCAAGCCACAAGCCATAAGTTGAAAATTGTAGAAAACAAAGATGGATAATATACATGCATCGATACCAACACTCTAAGTTGATTCTAATGTTGTTTAATCTTTTTCTTTGATTCTTTCTTTTCTTATCAAGGGAGGAAAAGTAAATAAACATGCACCAATTATAACATAAAATACTATTAATTCTCATCCAAAATTGGAAGCTTGTGAAATTCATGTTGGAAGATCTAAAGTTTTATGAAATTAAAATTATTAATAACAATGTCAATGATAATGATGGTCATAAAATTTTATCCATATTATAAATATGAGCAAGTTAACATACATAAGGATCATATATCGCAGTTAAGTATTTCTTTCATGATTCGATACAAACAATGGTAATTATGCACAGGACTGGCAAGGAGAGCATCAAAATCGCTTCACAAAGTAACAATAGAACTTTTAATTAAGAAATTTCTTAAGGTGTCAGTATAGTTCGCAACTTTATTCTCTTTACAATTTTTCTCTAATAGGTCATTTTCAAATTATTTTTGAAGCCTTTTTATATCTTTAACCTAAATAATTTTTAAAATTAAAATAAAAGGCAATTAAAATAAGGCGTCATGCTCAAAATACAATTCTAGAGTATAATTTAGACTTTTTCTTTAATTAAATAAATTAATTATGTGATTTGCCAATAATTGGTCCAAGTTCGTTGGGTAAAAGTATATCTACATGATTATATCGCCAACAATCTTACTTCAATGTCAATGTTTTCAGTCTACATGATTATATTGTTTTTAGTTCCTTACTTGATTGGTTAAGCTAGATTCTCAAGCATCAAATGAGAAAATTTTGAATCTACTTTTGAGTTGAACCATCTAAATTCAACTTACTCTTTTTATTTTCAAGCATAGAAGGGGATGTAGCAAGATTGAACACCATATTTGCCACATGGCAGTTTTGTCTTCTTCAAGTTTCTAAAGTAAAAAAGAAGTTGTTTAACAAAAAAATAAAATGAAAGAAAAAGAAGGAGCATTTCTCTTCTAACCAAGACAATTAAGGGTCTTTCAAACTTAATAGGATTAATCTTAGGATTAACTAATCAGCCTATCTGAATACATGGCATGATGGGGATGATGGGATCCCTTTATAGAAGATATTGGAAACCTTGTAAAGTTAAGGGGGGATCAAATATGATTTTACCACAGATAGTGTTTTGTCAAGGACAAAGATCCGTGTAATCGATCCCTTGTAGGGGATGTTCATGTGATGCTTTTATGACTACTGCTTTCACTTCTTCTCCTACCTCATCTTATTTTACTTATGTAACATCTTTATACATAATTTTATATTTATATCGGATCTATGTAGCCAACCTCATTTAGTTGAGATAAGGTTATGGTTATTTTTGTTGTATTGAGTCTTCTCGCCATTGATCTGTTACACGGGTTAGGTGTTATTGCATGTAATTGGAGATTATCCTTTGGCTTGAACTGTAAAACTAATAAAACCAAATAGGTTTGAGGGGTTCCTCATAAGCAACAAAAAAGTTTCTCTCCACCCATGGTGGCCTAGAAAGAATTTCATCATCCACCCCATTTGACCCTCTTATTGGACTGGGATGGATGTTTCAAAATATATATAATAAGGGTGAGAGTTATTGATGAACCCAAAGTCCAATCATAATATGTCACTATTGATCGCTTAACCATAGGTGAGGGAAAATTTCATCCTTTTGATACAACAATTTAAGCTAAGTTGGAATTTTAGCCAAGTAATTATTAGAACAGGAGAATTACCAAAAAATAAAATGGGAGAGGGATAGGTATGCTGCCGATATCAAGTATGCTAGCGGATAGCACCAATATGAACACATGATGGAGTATCATTCAGGAAGGATATGAGGGTCATTTCAGAAAAATGAAAGAGAGAGATAGACACAATGGGTGCTAGCATACTTGATATCGGCGGCATACCCAACATTTTCCCAAATAAAATTTATTAGAACACAAGGATTGGTATAAACTAGGGTTTTGATAAATCATAAACAACTATACTAAGTTGAACTGGACCAAGACCCTTTTGGGTTCAGCCCTTGGTCTGGTTTTAAGAATCCCCACATTGTTTTCACAAAGTGGGGGACTTTCAAAGATCAAAGATATGCTATAGTTACCAACTTTAGCACAAAGTTTCGCACTTCTAGAACCTCTTAGGAGATTTAGATTTTTTTGTCAGTTCAAGGCTTTAGTAAAGGGAGCTTTCTCTTTAAATTTTAAAATTGCTTTAAAAAAAAATGGTGCTCCATGGTAGTGAACATAACCCCCAGGACAAACTCCCATACGGTAAGCAATGCTTCCGTATGACCAATGGACGATAGTGGGCATGCCAAGACTTTAACCCACAATTAGCTGACTCAAGAGGTGATGGGTTGAAGGCATTTTCACCACTAGGCTACCAACCCCATTGGTTTAAAATTGCTTCACCTACTGCAAAAAGAGGAATCTATGAAAATCAAGCTGTTCAAGCTTTTGCACCTAATAAAGTTCTAACTATTCCCTTTAATCTCAAATAATGGCGCCCTAGTGAACAGCTGATTGGCTTTAGGGAAAAGGAAAACAAACCACGACTGATTTGCTAGAGTTTTTATCAACAAATATATATTTTTTAGTCGAACTAGATTTTCTTTAGGACGGACCTAAGTCAATGGTCATCATTGCACTTGGATGAGCATAGTACGTGGAACACTGAAGGGACATTTTTCAATCTTCATATATAGGCCAAGTAATCCTCAAAATGTTTAGAGAGAGGGGCTCAAATGCCCAAGCTTCATAGTCAACCAGTTTAATTGCTTAATAGAGTCTACCTTATTTAAAAAAAAAAGAATAATAGAAACCCCTCAACATGTTTAAATTTCTTTTGATATAGATTATGGTTCAATCCATCATCACTTAATTAGGTAGGGCTAACCTAAAATAACTATTGACAAAGTAGTAAGAAAAGATATGCATATGGTAATGCTCGATTCTAGTATGCATGTGGTAGAATTATGCGGAGGACAAAAATTCATGTAGCCGACCCTTTGTAAGGGAAGTTCTTATATTGCTATCTTTGACGACTGCTCATATTATTATTTTACCATATTAGGTTTATATAGCCGACTCCATTTAATTAGGATAAAATTATGATTATAAGTAAATAGTATATAGATAAACTATATATCACCCTTGATATGAGAGAGAAAGAGAATCAGCCTAAATAGAAAAACCAAGATTGTTGATAGCCTTATTGCGAAGAAACACAAACTAAAATATTTATTTTCTACCCTACTCTAATCTAGAAAGAGAAAGCTGGAAGCCTGGATGTAACTTAACTAGGTTGGAACCTTCTCTCTTCTCTTCTAATTCTCACCTATTGACTTCTAGATCCAAACTCATAACCACTAAACATGCATTACGAGGTTGCCACTTACCATAGTCCATAGTAAGTAGGAAGCAACCCTAAATATCCACGTGGTAGAAACCATTGCCTTCAAGGATAAGAATCAAGGAAAGCATAACAAGTGATTGAAATTTATTATTTCATTTTTTTTTTAATAAAAAATGCTAACCTCACGGAATATATGGGTCTTGTCTTATGAAAGCGAATCAACCACTCAATAAATAATTTTTATTTTATATTCCTTTAATTTTTTTTAGGATCATTTTATCCTTGTGACATGTTTTAATTGGTTGGTGAGATACATAATTTCATCAACTTTGAATGATTTATAACACTAAAGTTGAGTTATTTATTTATTTTTTATAAGTTTTGTTCTTTTTCACATTCAAAATTAGATCTTAAGTAGATTCATATAATATATTTTAATTTGGGAGGGTTTATGTGTAACTATTATAATTTACAATTGATGTTGACAGTTACATTAACACCTAAATTTTGTTGATCATATTTAAAGTTTCAGTTTTCACAAAGTTTTGCATATTACGAAATAGAGATTTGAAAATCAAGATTATGAAAAGTGCACAATAATGGTCGGAGTACTTTAAACATGTATTAGACATACATGAAGATGCATGTAGAAACACGGTAAGACACTTGATTGAATTAGGCTATGTGTACTTAGATATCCTATTGAAAAAATTGTCACATATCATTTCATTTGGCACAATCAGATGATCAACCTTAATAAGCTTATCAAGGTAAGACCATTCTTTCATTAAAATAATATAATAAGAAAGACTGTTCAAATGAGTTTTATTTTTTTATTTTTTATTTTATTTTATTTTATTTTATTTTTGTGTACTTGAATGAATTTTATCTAAGAAAAATTTGTGTGGATAGCAACTTGGGTGTTCATGTGGAGAATAGTGACATGAGAATTCTATTTTGACTCGTAGATATATAAGAAATGTTCTAAATTCATATTTCATTTCAATTTATTATATATCCTCCTTTCTAATGGCAGTCTTTTGCTTATGTCTACCACTCACAGTCCTATTCACCCCTTTAGTCCATCTAAAATGTTTTATGTTTAGTTTTGCCACATGACCAACTTTAATTAGGTAGAAACTTGACATCTGAATAGAAACTTTGGGATCTACTCGTCCTTAAAATTTCAACCCCACTTAATAAACACTCACCCACCATTTTTGCCATTGAGTTGTTAACCACCATAACCGCTAACTTTATATAATGATAACAATTTCGCATCCAACAATAAGCTCTTTTTAGTCTAGGGACACTTGACACCCAAGGATTTAGTTAACTGTATTGATGGTGATATCGTCCAACACTGATACCGATGGATTGTATCAAGTAGGACCGAATCAGGTGCTTTTGCCCCACAAGGATTTTAAAACATTTTTTTTTTCACTATTTAGCCCTCCCTGATTTTTGTACCACTGATTTGGTATCTGTTTGGTATCAGTATTAGCCTATGTCTGATCTAATCCTCATACCTAGTCCATACTTATCGAGATTGTGGTACTTTTCTGATTGGGTGTGGAGAATGCTATCTAGTTATATGGTCCTACACTCAGACATACAGGGGTCAAATGATCGCCCCACCCTTATGAATACAAAAAATTCACCCTATTGGTGCATCTATGTGCCCCC
>NW_024868707.1:9210-60069 GCF_013358625.1 Macadamia integrifolia | reverse complement strand
CCCCCCCCCCCCAACATTTTCTTTTAAAACTTTTTTTTTTCTGTACCTTTGGCGGCAATGCACATATGATATGATGGGTTGGGAAACTGCAATCTCCAACTTAAAGCATTCAAAGGCATCATTAATAACAACTACAAGTCTCATTTGGCAAGTCATCATGTAATTGCATTATATTTATCCAAAAAAAAAATATATATATATATATATGTAATTATATTATAATGAGACACATTTTTCTTTGTTTATAATGCAAGCAGTCCACCCAACAATATTTTTCTTAGAGTTGGTGAATATGTGCTATAGTTGGGAAATGACTTTTCCTTTACCCTCTCAAGGACATATAAGTTTTTTTCTTGACCTTACCACATATATATGGATAAAGATTTGCCTTCATTCTTTACATTTAACGCTATTTAGTTGTCTAAAGCAGGGCTCAGGTATATGAATCCAAAAGGGGGTTGGCCTCCATTCATATTGAATTGACCCATAATCAGCCGGGGTCGATTGGAACCCTAGATAACATAATTGGGAAGAAAAAGTTTAAAAAAAAAAAAATTTTTTTTTAATTTTATTATTTTTTAAAGTTTTTATTCAATATATTTGGGGATCTTCTACAAAAGATGACAGATTAGTTTATTTGCTAGTTTGTTGATTAAAAGAAGGAAACAATGAGAAAAAAATGAAGAAAACATGGTTGGACTTAACTGGTTCCAATTCAAATCAAGTTGTTCATCTTTATTGATTCAAAATCCTCAAAGCAAGGTCTAGAGTTTTTTTCTTTTTTCTTGGAGGGGGGATGGCAGAAATTACAAAGGCCCTCCCCAAAATAAAATAGAGAGGACAATATATTAAAAAGAAGAGGGCAATAGAGATTTTACAATGCTTAATAAATCCTCAAAAAAGAGGAGACACAAATTAACACCCATGTACAAGGATGGGGATCATTGCCATATTGCATGGCCCCTACACCACCATTGGGGTCAATGAGAGCACGCACAGGGGGTCTTTCATGGGAGGCAGGATGGTCATTTTGTTCTTCCTATGTACAGGCACAGGCTCAGGCTCCACGCAACCAAACAACCTTCCTTTTTCCACACTAATAAAATAAATGAAAGGACATAAAGCTAATTGACTTTATTGGGGATTTTTAATTTATTTTTGTCCTGATAAATTTTAAAAAGTGAACACTCCGTAACACTGGCACTAGGGAATTTTTCTCTCTCTCAACAATATGGTGAGATTGTAAGAGTAATCAAACCATAAAAACGTAGATCAAATGGTGAAGGAAGAATTATTTAGTTAGTTTTTGTTCGTCGGATTAGCATCATTAAATCTATGCCATTGAAATAAAGCATAAATAGTTTTATGGGATACAATGTGATTATACTCTATACTAACATGTATATAGTATATCTACATATGAATCTACTATACATATCATTGCAAAATTACAATAGACTGTACAATCCAAAATACATTATGGTGTATTGGAGAAAAGGCGAAAGCTTCCCTTCATTGTTCCTTCTTGTTAGAAGTAGGAAACTGCAACACTTAATAAGCATAATTGTGGCCGCCAATGATCGGAGAGAGATAGGAGGGTCGGGGAGTAAAGTAAGACTAAGGGAGAGGTGAGACTGGGGAGAGGAATAGAAACAGAGAAAGGTTATGAGCCTCGCAAGGAAGGGTGGCGGGAAGAAGAGAAAATAAAAAAAGAACCTCATAGAATGGTTGTTGGCGTGGGACACAGTTGATGTAGGAGACCATCTCGATAAAATATTAATAAATTCAAGAGCTATGATTCCATAAATATCTCCCAAGCCACAAGCCATAACTTGGGGGAAAAAAAAAGATGGATAATATACTTGCATCATACGAACCCTCTAAGTTGATTCTAATGTTGTTTAATCTTTTTATTTGATTATTTCTTTCCTTATCAAGGAAGAAAAAGTATACAAACATGCACCAATTATAACATAAAATAATATTAATTCTCATCCAAAATAAGAGGCTCGTGGAATTCATGTTCGAATATTTAAAGTTTTATAAAATTAAAATTATTAACAACAATGTCAATGATAATGATGGTCATAAAATGTTGTCCATATTATAAATATGAGCAAGTTAACATACATAAGGATCATATATCACATTCCAAGTATTTCTTTCATGATTTGATACAAATAATGGTAACTATGCACAAGACTGGCAAGGAGAGCATCAAAATTGCTTCATAAAGTAACAAGAAAAAGAATAATCAAAGTAACAATAGAACTTTTAATTAATAAATTTCTTAAGGTGTCAAAATAGTTCGCAATTTTATTCTCTTTGCATTTTTCTAGTAAGTCATTTTTAAATTATTTTTGAAATATATATCTTTAATCGAATCATGTTTCAAATTAAAATAAAAGATAATTAAAATAAGGTGTCATGTTCAAAATACAACTCTAGAGTGTAATTTAGACGTTTTCTTTAATTAAAGAAATTAATTATATGATTTGCCAATAATTGATCCAAGTTCATTGGCTAAAGGTATATCAACCATCAAGCTTTAAATATCTTAATGTTTTCAGTATACATTATTATATTTTTTTTAGTTCCTTACTTGATTGGTTGGTTAAGCTAGATTCTCAAGCATGAAATGAGACAATTTTGAATCTACTTTTGAGCTGAACCATCTAAATTCAACTTACTTGTTTTTATTTTCAAGCATAGAAAGGAATGTAGCAAGATTGATCACCATATTTGTCACATGGCAGTTTTGTCTTCTTCAAGTTTCTAAAGTAAAAAAGAAGAAGTTTACCAAATAAATAAAATAAAATAAAAAGAAGGAACATTTCTCTTCTAAGCAAGATATTAAGGATCTTTCAAACTTAATAGGAATAACCTTAGGATTAACTAATCAGCCTATCTGAATAAATGGCATGGTGAAATGATGGGATCACTATATAGAAGATATTGGAAACCTTGTAAAATCTAGGGGGGATCAAATATGATTTTGCTAGGGATAGAGTTTCGTGAAGGACAAAGATCCATGTAGCTGACCCCTTGTAGGGAATGTTCATGTGATGCTTTTATGACTATTGCTCTCACTTCTTCTCCTACCTCATCTTATTTCACTTATTTCCACCAAAAAAAAAAAAATCTTATTTCACTTATGTAATATCTTTATATATAATTTTATATTTATATCGAATCTGTGTAGTCGACCTCATTTAGTTGAGATAAGGTTATGGTTGTTGTTGTTGTTGTTGTATTGAGTCTTCTCACAATTGATATATTACATGGGTTAGGTGTGATTGCATGCAATCAGAGATCATCCTTGGGCTTGAACCGTAAAACCAGTAAGACCAAATAGGTTTGAGGGGTTCCTCATAAGCAATAAAAAAAGTCTCTCCACCCGTGGTGGCCTATAAAGAATTTCATCATCCACCCCATTTAACCTTCTTATTGGATGGGAGATGGATATTTCAAAATATATACAATAAGGGTGAGTTATTGATGAATCCAAAGTCCAATCATAATGTTATGTCACAATTGATCTCTTAATCATAGGTGAGGGAAAACTTCATCTTTTTGACGTAATAATTTATGCGAAGTTGGAATTTCAGCCAAGTAATTATTAAAACACAAGATTTACCAAAAATAATAATTTTATTAGAACACAAAGATTGGTATAAACTAGGGTTTTGATAAATCATAAACAGCTATACTAAGTTGAACCAGACCAAGCCCCTTTTGGGTCAGGCCTGGTCTGGTTTTAAGAATTATGACACTGTCTTCACAAAGTGGGGGACTTTCAAATATCAAAGATATGCTATAGTTACCAACTTTAGCACAAACTTCCAAATAAAAATAATATATCAGAGTGAAAACTCGGGTATAAGCACTTTTATCCCTTCCAGAACCTTTTAGGAGATTTAGATTTTTTTGTCTGATCAAGGCTTATAGTAAAGGGAGTTTTCTCTTTAAATTTTAAAATTGCTTCACCTACTGCAAAACAGAGGAATCTATGAAGATCAAGCTGTCTAAGCTTTTGCACCTAATAAAGTTCTAACTATTCCCTTTAATCTCAAATAATGGCGCCCCAATGAACAGCTGATTGGCTTTAGGGAAAAGGAAAACAAACCACGGCTGATTTGCTAGAGTTTTTATCAACAAATATATATTTTTTACTCAAACCATATTTTCTTTAGGATGGGCCTAAATCAATGGTCATCATTGCACTTGGATGAGCATAATACATGGAACACTGAAGGGACATTTTTTGATTTTCAATATATAGGCCAAGTAACGATGAAGGTAAATTTGTGGGTGAAGAAAAACTTTCACCTTCACTTCATCAGTTTCGTCAATTTTTCTTGAACCTGGTGTGATCCTCAAAATGTTTAGAGAGAGGGGCTCAAATGCCCAAGCTTCAGAGTCAACCAGTTTAATTGCTTAATAGAGTCTACCTTATTTTTTAAAAAAGAATAATGGAAACCCCTCAACATGTTTGAATTTCTTTTGATATAGATTATGGTTCAATCCATCATCACGGAATTAGGTAGAGCTAACCTAAAATAACTATTGACGAAGTAGTAAGAAAAGATATGCATATGGTAATGTTCGATTCTAGTATGCATGTGGTAGAATTATGCGGAGGACAAAAATTCATGTAGCCGACCCTTTGTAAGGGAAGTTCTTATATTGCTATCTTTGGCGACTGCTCTTATTATTATTTTACCATATTAGATCTATATAGCCAACTCCATATAATTAGGATAAAATTATGATTATAAGTAAATAGTATGTAGTTAAATTATATATCACCCTTGATATGAGAGAGAGAGAATCAGCCTAAATAGAAAAGCCAAGATTGTTGATGGCCTTCTTGCAAAGAAACACAAACTTAAAAATTTATTTTCTACCCTAATCTAATCTAATCTAGAAAGAGAACGCTGGAAGCCTGGATGTAACTTAACTAGTTTGGAACCTTCTCTCTTCTCTTCTAATTCTCGCCTATTGACTTCTAGATCCAAACTCACAAGAACTAAACATGTTTTACGAGGTTGCCACTTACCATAGTCCATAGTAAGTAGGAAGCAACCCTAAATAGCCACGTGGTAGAAATCATTGCCTTCAAGGATAAGGAATCAAGAAAGCATAACAAGTGATTAAAATTTATTATTTCATTTCTTTTTAATAAAAAATGCTAACCTCACAGAATATATGGGTCTTGTCTTATGAAAGCAAATCAACCACTGAATAAATAATTTTTATTTTTATTCCTTTAATTTTTTTATAGGATCATTGTATCCTAGCGACATGTTTTAATTGGTTGGTGAGATACATAATTTCCTCAACTTTGAATTATCTATAAGACTAAAGTTGAGTTTTTTTATTTTTTATAAGTTTTGATTTTTTTCACATTCAAATTTAGATCTTAAGTAGATTTATATAATATATTTTAATCTAGGAGAGTTTATGCGTGATTATTATAATTTACAATTGATATTGATAGTTATGTTAACACCTAAATTTTGTTGATCATATTTAAAATTTCAGGTTTAACAGAGTTTTGCATATTACAAAATAGAGATTTAAAAACCAAAATTATGAGAAGTGCACAATAATGGTCGAAGTACTTTAAACATGCATTAGACATACATGAAGATGCATGTAGACACAAGGTAAGACATTTGATTGAATTAGGCTACGTGTACTTAGATATCTAATTGTAAAAATTGCCACATCATCATTTCATCTGGCACAATGAGATGGTCAACCTTAATAAGCTTATCAAGGTAAGACCATTCTTTCATTAAAAAAAAATTAATAATAATAATAATAGTAATAATAATAATAATAAGAAAGACTGTTCAAATGAGTTTTTTTTTTTTTTTTCATTTGTTATTTTTGTGTACTTGGATGAATTTTATCTAAGAAAAATTTTGGTGGGTAGCAACTTTGAAACAAATAATGGGTGATTGTGTGGAGAAGAGTGATGTAAGGATTCTATTTTGACTGACAAATATGTAAGAAATGGTCTAAATTCATATTTAGTTTCAATCTCAGATTCAATCATTTATTATATATCCTCCTTTCTTTTTTTCTTTTTTCCTTTTTTTTTTGTGGAAAATATATCCTCATTTTTAATGGCATAGTCTTTCACTTGTGTCTACCCCTCATAGTCCTATTCACCCTCTTAGTCCATTTAAAATTTGTTATGTTTAATTTTGTCACATGACCAACTTTAATTAGGCAAAATTTTGATATTTGAATAGGAACTTTGGGATCTACTCATCCTTAAAATTTCAACCCCACTCAATAAACACTCACACACCATATAAATTTATATAATGATAACAATTTCACATCCAGTTATAAGCTCTTTTTAGTCTAGGGACACTTGACTCCCAAGGATTTAGTTAACTATATTGATGGTGATATCGTCCACCGTTGATATCGATGGATTGCATCAAGTTGGACCGAATCAAATGCTTTTGCCCCCCCAAAAGATTTTAATACCTTTTTTTTTTGTTTGTTTTTTTAACTATTTAGCCCTCCTTATTTTTGTACCACTGATTTGGTATCGGGTTGGTATCAATATTAGCCTATTGTTGATCCAATCCTGATACCTAGTCCATGCTTATTGAGATTCTTGTCCTTTTCTGATGGGGTGTGGAGAATGCTATCTGGTTATATGGTTCCTACACTCAGACATGCAGGGGTCAAATGATCACCCCCAACCTTGTGAATACAAGTGCACCCCCTCATAAAGCCCACGATGGTGTAGGGGCCACGCTTTCCCCCTCTCCACTCTTTTATAACGTTTTTTTTCCCCCATCCTTTGACTGCAATGCACATATGATATAATAGGTGGGGAAACTGCAATCTCCACCTTAAAGCATTCAAAAGCATCATTAATACCAACTACAAGTCTCATTTGGCACTGAATCAATACTTTTAACAATAGTTTACAAAAATGAAAAATACTGTGAACTATGTAGTAGAAACATCTTCCTTCCATGCTTCGACATGACTCCCAAAAGTATGTCTTCCAGACTAAGATACTTCCTCTTTAGGGACGAAAACTGATTATTTAATTTTGCTTTTGTCGAGACAGCACTGACTGATTCCCAGTTTCTTTTAGCATAAAAACATGTCCACTTTTGTTACAAAGGACTTTGCACCACATATAAACCAAAAACTATCCTCAATTGCTTCACAACCATTTCAGAATATTTTCTTTCACCTTTAAAGAAACCCCTTAAAAGCAGGAATCTGTTCTGGTATCCATCTCCATCAAATTCTGATTCGAATTGTCAATGAATCGGTAGAAATCAACTGGGAATCAGCCAAACTTAACCTAATTCAATCGGACTTAGTATCCTTAGAATTGAATTTAATGAAAATTAATTCAGAATGATCATTGATGAGTTGGTAAAGAAAGACATGCAATAGCTAGATCTTGATCCTAGTATAACATTAAACAGAGGATCCGTTTGATTTTGTTTCTCTTGTTTCTGTGTCTAGAAATAGTCTGTGCTAAGAAATGATTTTTGGAAATACAATTAGGTATTTGATTTTTCTGTTTCCCAAAACGTTTTCAATAGTGTAGTCGAGCTTAGGACATGAGTGAAGGCACGATGTTGTAGGAATGCAACTCACGAGTGAAGACATGGCGTTGGAGTTGCATATATGCTTCATGAAGATGAGTTTCAGAATGATGAAGGCAATCTAAAACTGTGAGTTTCGTATAATCAGGTTGGAATCGCCGTATTTGAATAGTGAGAAGTTTTAACAATGGGTTGGGGGTTTGAGTAAGTCAAGTGAAGTATTGGGTTTTTCACAATTTTTGACGCTTTTCACTTATTTCTAAAAACAGAAAAACAAGTATAACTTGTTTCTTCATTATTGTTTCCAGACATAGAAATAGGTATAAATTTCTATTTCTATTTCCAAAAATAAGTGAAACGAAATAAAAAAATCAAATGATTTTTTGAGTGTTTTTCTATTTCTGAGCACAAAAAAAAGGAAAAAAATAATTTTAGAAACAGAATCAAATGGACCCTCAATTTTTTTTTTTTTGAGGACAAAGATCTATGTTGTCTATTACGTTTAGATGGGTTTAGATGGGATGACTGGTGGTATTACATTCTCTTGTTTCATTTCTTTATCTATTGCCCTTTTCTTCTTCTTCTGTTTTTATGTTTCTATTGACAAATTCTTATATAGCCGACCCATTCAGTTGGAAAAAGACTGAATCGTTGTTGTGGAAATCAAACCAGAAACGAGTGGAATTGACTGATTCAATCCAGTTATAAAAACCATGGAAGAAAACAGTACTGGGTCAGGGAAGCTCGTTTTCCAAAGTAATCTTTCCAGGGTCACTGCTCAGATTAGCATCTTTGTCTCGTTCAAACCACGCAAGGTTCTGGCCTCCTGGGTTTTAATTTTTCTTTAATAAATGCAAGCTTCTCGCCTTCTGGGTTTCAATTTTTGACAGAATAAAAAAAATGGAAATCAAACAACCAATCCATAAAACAAAAGAGATAAGCATAAAGTTGCAACCTTTTTTCCTGTAATTCTCATTTATCGACAAACCAATATGGAAGAAAGGAGGAGCGTTCTAGCTTTCTTCTCCTTCTCTTTTTACATGTAATAATGGATACATACAATGAACTGAGCTTTCGCCATAAAATATGATCAAAGATTGAAAAAGGAACAGCAAAAGGGTAAGTGGGGTGGTTGAAAATTTTAATTACAAAGCAGGGAAGATGGAGATGAGAGATGAGAGATGGGAGATGGTGATTGAGATGGAGATGGAATTCAACACGTCAAAATTAATTGCCTGTGAAAAAGCTCACGAGTTACTCAACAATGTCTCCTTCCCAACAAACCTGTCATTATTACTTTCTTCTTATACTCTGGAGTTTCAGTAATCGGTCGCTTTAGCTCCATATCTTCTGGGAAATGGGTAATGGGATGAACCTGCCGAGGGGCTAAGTAGAACAATGTCGATGTGCAGAGAATCGCATAAAATCGACCAGAGAAGATCACTAAGAAAATACTAATTAGAATCAGAAGCAATCCATAGTAAGAACTGTAAAAGCCAAACCCAGTTCTCTTTTTCTTCGATTTCTGTCTACGCTCTTGGAGATTGCTCTGAATTGACCTAATAGAACGATCGCTCTGTTCTTCCTCTGAGGAATTCCAGTGGATTGAGTTTTCCCAGTTCAATCCAGACAAAGATCTCCCGGTTGACGATGAATCAGAAGAAGTAGAGGACCTTGAGATAAAAGTAGAAGTAGAAGACGAAGATGACGATGATAAAGATGAGGAAACCGCGGAATCGGTATTCATGTCTTCAAAATCCGAACTTTTTGGAAATCGGATTACATAAGGAAGTTTATCGGTTTTCACCACTTGGCTACCGTCCGGCCGACATGGATCTTGTCTCACTTTTCTGTTTCGAAGTTTTCTCTTCTGCAAGAACAGAACAGGAAATGAAAATCTGAAAACAATACTGTAAGAAAACGAGAAAATCCGAGAAAATCAAAACAGAAAACTAAAAAACTAACCAATTTGGACTCGAAGAAAGCGGCATTCATCAAAGCAGAAAAGATCCGGCGAGCATTTTTCTTTGGACGACGACTACTGGACTTATCATTTGCAGAGAACTTGGAACTCTCCTGATCCTTCTCAGGGAGTTGCGATGAGGGTAAAGTAGTTGAAATCATGGAAACGCCTTTTTTGTCTGCAACAGAGATATAATCGAAAACCTGATCGCCGGAACAAAGCTCACCCTCTGAAATCAAAGTTTCGTTCATGGCGACAGGTCGAAAACAGAGCAAAAACTTATTTCTCGCTCTGATCCTCATTGTTTCAGTCGCCATGAGAGGTATCTATATTTGTTGATTCTGGTTTGAGGTTCCACTTTTGTAGCGATTGTGAGGAAGAGAGAGATCTAAGAAGAAAACGAAGAACGATTTGGTGGCGTTTCGGCCTCTGTGGCCGCCAATGACGCTGTTTCGTTTACTCGTTAGTCCCTCAGTCCACCGCATCAGATATCCATCCGTTTCTCTTGGTTCCTCTTCTCCCCTTTATATAGACTTCGAAAATCAATTTTTTTTTTTTTTTAAATAATATTCGAAATTTTGAGGGGAACAACCGAACAAGAAAAAGTGAATCCGGTCGGGCCCATCTGTCGAACCGTTATTTGACCGGTCACATGTTTAATTAACCAGTCAATAGAACTCTTCAACTAAAGGTTTTTTATTGGCTGGGTCATTGGGTCAATCAAATGACGCGTGTGGGGTTTCTCCACAATCTTGTCATCAACTATAGGTTGTCGAAAGTTGATTTACTTGTCTGCGTGCATTGTAAGTCACTAAATTAGGGGTGTCAACCGCTTGGTTGGATTTGATATTATATTGATGATAAATTAAATTAAAATGGAATCAATCTCTTCGTAAAAGGGGTAAGACTGTCTATTTATATATCTTTTCAAAATCCTACATAAGTATGGAAAACCTTTGTACACTGGATAATGATTTTTTTTTTTTAATAAATTAAACCAAAATCAATTGAATTTTGGGTTTGATTTTTATTTGGTTCCTCATTTTGCAAGCTTATCACGAACCCCTCACCAAGAAAATAAAGAGTTTTTCATAAAAGTAAATTTATAAAAGATTATGTTTTGGATTAAGTTTTCCGTTAACCATGGTTAAAGGAGAACAGGTCTTTGAATGATGTTTGAGAGGGTACATAAAGGAGCAGTGGAACGTGTTATGGACTATCATAAATAAGGGTAAATAACAAAAGATGCTATTGATTATTGTACAACTCTTTGGTCGGGTTCTTTTAGGCAATTTTTTTCTATATGTTTTTATAGCCTCATCCAACCAAATCAGACCCTACATTGCAAAAAGAATAAAGTTTGTGCCATTTTTGTCAATAGATACTAAAAGAATTTGCTAGAGCAACAAGTAAAGCAAATCATAGGATTATCTACCATAGATATTTCTTCATCTACAAATAGGGGTGTCAATTCCTAAATCGAACCGGTAAAATCGGTCAGATCAAATCGATAACAACACGGATCAAACCGAATCGATGACTTATTGGTTCGGTTCGGCTTGGAGTATTGCAACCCCAAAACCAAACCAAACTGCACCGGAAACCGGATGAACCCGAAACCAAATCGAAATCGGTTCAAAACCCAGACCAAAATTGAAACCAAACCGATAAGAAACCGAAACACTCCAAAATTCATTAAAAAAATCAAAAATTGCATAGTTTTGTATACATTTGTATGGAAAGTCGAATCCAAACTGGATCAAAGACCAAAACCAACCCGGTTACAAATCGATTTAAGAAACCGAAGACAAACCAAAATCAAACCGCACCGAAACCGAAACCAAAATTTTCTTATTGGTTCGATTTCAATTTCAGCTTTTCCACGTTGAAACTGACTCAACCCGGACCAAAACCGAGCTAGACCGACTGATTGACACCCCTATCTACAAATGACCTATCAAATACACCGAGGACCATATTTGCGGTGCTTGGAAGACACAAGATGTAGATGTTTGTTGAGAGCGGATTACGGACTATGAAATAGGAAACTTAACAAATGGGTCCCATCTTATGATGGGGAGAAAGATAGGAATGGAAAGTGTGAGGAAAAGAAGACTTTTTCCATTTCCCATGCATGGTGCAGATGTTTAGATGGATATACATTGGAAGAGGAAGAGGAAGAGGAAGAGGAAGAAGAAGTATTGTGAAGCACTTAAAATAGGCTTTTCATTTACATTGGAATGGGTGTACTGGTGGATAACTTACATCTTATCAAATCAAGCACTTCAATCTTTGTGAGAATGAAAAAATAAGGATAAACGAGACCCTAAAAAATAAGGATGGATACCGAAGTTCAAATTCCGCTTGCTATACACTCAAAATGCCATTAAATATCATCATGATGCATCAATACCAAGCATAAGAATTCGAAATATGGCATAAGTCAAATGCTATCCAAATGTCTGGTGGTTCATTTGGACACATCATCCTCCATTAGTCTTACATCAAGTCATCTCACCTTGATATGTCTATAAAGATGGCCGTTTTTTGAAAGCAAATGCATTTTTTTTTTTTTTTTAAATTATNTTTTTAATCATCATGCACTGATTTTTTACAATACATTATTTAGCCAAAATCAAACATCGATATATATATATATATATATATAAGACTCCATTCGTTTAATAAAAAATATTCAACAAGTTTTCACTATCAATAAGTTTTTATATTGCACTTAATGGCCACTATTATTTTTATGCAATACAATAAATTATAAAGACTAAGATATTTTAAAATATTTTTTTTATGAAAATGACATAAAATTTGATATATGCTTAACCCATTTTTTTAAAATTAAATAAAGAAGGAAAAGAGAACTTGGTCCATTCCGACCACCCCAAAACAAAGGGTTGAGATATTTTTTTCACAAAGAGATGAGAGAGAGATTGACACATGGAGCATTGGCGTAAGCTACGCTCCCCGACAAAGAACGACTTCCCATAAAATAAATACTTGTTTGAGTCCTAGCTCATGAGCATTGACTATAAGTTAATAATTTCTAGATAAACGATTTCATGTCGGAGAAAAAATATATGTGATTCTCCCTATCTATATTGAAAAAGACTGACACTCTTAATAATTACTATATAAGGAGAAGCAAGTCCAGGCATGGATTGTATATACCAGCTCCAAAACTAATTGAGATTTATACACATCAATCTATATGTAACCCAAAAAAATCCAAAGAGAGGTCTAGATAAGAATTTATTTTGAATAGATTATTACATATACACATCTTTATAATCACTTTTCTGTTTAACTTGTAGGTAAGCCTCTACTATGCCACTATAAGATCAGTGGGCAAAACTTGTCTAGAATTTTAACCAAAATATGACTAAGAACATATGAAATTACTGGATCTTCTTATATTCTTTTCTCCTTTTCATCTTCAAAATTTCTTTGATTTGATTTTGGTTTATATTCTAGCAGGTTCTATGTCCAAACTAGGACAACAGATATAGAGAGAGAAGGCATCTCCAATCTAGCTTGATCATCTGATCCGGTCTTTAAGGGGAATAAACCACAAATGATTCATATGTCCAATAACCTATTTAAGAGAGCTGGACAGCAACAAGAAAGCAAAAATGACCACAATTTAGGTGTCGATAATGGATCGATCAATACAGTAGATTCTTATCGATTTCGATTATTGTTGATATCAATTAAATGGCTTTTTTTTTGTTTCAATCGATACGATATGGATACATCAAAGGATTCTATGAACTAAATCTAGCGTTTTTTGCATGTGTGAGCTAGCATCAGTCATTATGTAGGCTTGAATTAGTGGATGAGTGTTGATTGTCAAGCTTAATTAGATAAAGTACAATCGGTGGTAATCTCTTATTATGGATTCTAGTTAACCACTTTAACGTATAAATTTAATAATGCAATACAAAAATCACAAGAATTGATTTCATACATAGGTGTTTTATTGTAAAAATGCAAATCTTGCTAATAATTATGTCATTACATAAGAGTATCTCACAACCATAGATTTTATGAAAATTTACATCTACCTTCCCTCGCATTTGCTCTAATTACATCCACCCCTCACATTTTGTTTATTACAAATAAACCCACCCAACATAACACTATGAGAGAGGTGTTAATTTTTTAAATGGAAAAGACGATTTTATCCTTATGATATTATTACTTAAAACATCCTAAATATGATCATGGATTTAGGATGTTTTAAGTAAAAATATCATAAGGGCAAAATCATCTTTTTATTTAAAAAACAAACACCTCTCTCACAGTAATAAGTTAGATAGATTTATTCGTAATAAACAAAATATGAGAAGGATGATTGTAATAAGGACAAATACAAGGGGAGGTGAATCCCTAGATTTTATTGTTAAAGACTATAGTTATAATGTTTTTATAAATAATTACAAACTTATAGTAACGGTAAGTGTGTGTAGTTATGCAAGCCCAACTTAATTATGAGCTTGGTCTGATAGCCCATAACAACACTGGCTTAGGCCTTGGACTGGCAAAAACCAAATTTCCTCACCAATGGCAATTGCAATTAAAGACATCCACAACCTCTTCGTTTTGGGGTAAAAGTTGTGGATGAAGGCATGTAGTAGTGGTAATATGAGGCAAGCAGTCTCTTGAATTCTACAAGTTTTACAAAAAAAAAATTCTACAAGTTATGATATAATAACTAAGCCACGACATTTTGAACGCTACTATCTCCTAGCGTAGATACACGCTAGTGGGTGCGTGGGCTTCTTCGGCATAGGCAATGCATTCTTTTTACATCCCCTATGTCTAGACTCTAGACATATGGATACGAAGGTAGGATGTAGCATTTTTTCTTCCTTTTTAAATTTTTTTATTATAATAAGAATTTGGGGAGCCCAATTCACATATCCACTTTAAACGATTGTGACATATAGTACAAAATTTGGGCCACATCTTATCTGTCACTAGGGGTGCAACAGGGTCGGGTTGGGTTGGTCTTCTTAAAACCCTAGCCCAACCATGAGTTTCCTTAACTAGGCCCAAACCAGCCCCCGACTCAGGGTCGCAAAACTTGAGCCCTGGCCCAACCCTTACCCGCCCTGATTGGCCCTGATTTTTCAGGGTCTAACCGAGCTGACTCTGATTGACCTTAACCCCGACCCTAACCCTGGTTTGCCATCAAGGCCGGGATGACTTTGATTGACCCTAAACTTGACCTTGGTTTGCCATCAAAGGCCGAATATACCCTATTTTTTTAAAAGCAAGAGAGATTTTTTATTTTTTTTTGTAAAAAAACAAGAGAGATCGATGAGAAGATATATTAGGGGTTTTGAGGTGTCAATGACTCAAGGTCAAACAATATCTAAAATTATGTTAATATTAGGTTTAACCTCATGGTCACAATCAGAATCAGAATCAGCATCAGCGGGCAAAAATCAAGGCCGAGTTAGGCCAATACTGTTTGAACTTTTAAAATGTAACTACAAGCATACGGATCAATGTAGCTACGGGTCGAACACAGGGAGAGCAGTCACTTTATTGTTTTTTCTTATTTTAATAATGTGAAAGTGAATCGATTAATAGTTGTGATCTAATTCTAATTACCATCCTAAACATATGTATCTAAAATAATGTCCTAACCATTCGTCATTTAATAATTTAAATACGCAAGCCACGTAATTAAAATTAAATAAAGAAATAACTGAAAATAAACACCCCACGCAATTAAAAAATAATAAATAAATAAAATACTGAAATAAAAATAAAGTAAAAGAAATGGGATAAAGCTAGAGAGAGACTCACAAGTAGGTTTCTCTACTTAGCCAGAATGATGCATTATAATATAAACTTCCCTACTTAACCAGAGAATCACTCTTACAAGGGATACTCTACTTGGATTTAGGGAAAGGAAGGCAATTAAAATAAAAAATAATAAAATGATGGTTCTATAGCTAGGAGGGCCAAAGCCAAGAAATATAATTCACCCGCCAGCGCACCTGTCAAAACCGGCTTGACAGGGGAAGGTATAGGGCTTCATATAAGCATTGAGGGGGCTTTGTTACGGGGCGATGTGGGACTAAACCGTGGATCGCACAGGATAGACACACACATACTTCCACCATTAGCCATGAACCTTGGAGGAAAGGAAAAGTAATAATGCAACGACTGAAATTAAAATCATAAATTAAAAAAGAAAAGATAGTTAGAAGAGGAAATGGGAGGGGAATGAGAAGACTACTGAATGAGCTTACTTACTTGAACTTCAACCCTTGAACTGAAAACTTGATCGATTTGAGATACTATCAGTACTAAAAATCAGATTTGGAATAAACCAAATCAGAAATTTCTAGTACTAGATAAAACAAATCTGAAAAAAAAAATTGAACTTCAAAGACATGGCCCATAACTTGTTCTTGTCACTTAGAATTAAGCCTAAAACTAGAACTTGAAAATTACAGCTTCAATTGTTTAAACAATAAAAATAAAAGACTGAATAAAAAACAAAAGTGCTTGCATGAATTGAATAAAAAGAGCTTACAAAAGTGTTTAAAGCATAAATCTAGAACTTTGAGATACTACAATTACTAAAAACTAGATATGGAATAAACCAAATCTAAAATTTCTAGTACTAGAGAAAACAAATTTGAAGAAAAAAATTGAATTTGAAAGACATGCTCCATAGCTTGTTCTTGTTACCTAGAACTAAACCTAGAACTTTAATTTGAAAATTACAACTTCAATTGCTTAAACAATAAAAATAAAAGACTGAATCAAAAACAAAAGTGATTGTATTAATTGAATAAAAAGAATTTACAAAAGTGTTTAAAGCATAAACCTATAACTAGAGCTAGAGAAAGAAAACTAGAGAAAGAGATAAAGCAACTAAAAAAAAAAAAAAAAAACCTAGAAGAATAATGAAGTGTCTCCCCTCCTCTTACATGAGTTGTATTTATAGGGAATGGGGAGATAGGGTAAAAATTTTCATTTTCTTAAAATGGAAAAAACCACAATTAGTAGGTGAGTTCTTATGAGACCAAAAGTATTAAGATGGAGGAGAGAGAAGAGAGAAATAAACTTTGAGAAATTTCCTATAATTTTTTTGTTTTTTTTTTCTATTTATTTTTCTCTTATTTTTCTCCCTCTCTTCAAATATTGAGCAAAGGAATTTTGCACACCATAACTCACCAGCTATACTAGGTAGTTGTTGTTAGAGAGATATGACGCCCGATAATGTTTAAGGCCTTTAAAATACAAAACTTACAAAAAGAGAGTAAAACCCAAAGTAGCTCCATTCTAAATATATAAAAATGCATGTTTTACTACTTAGATTTCACACATAAATGTGCTCATCAAATACCAGGGCCAAAAGTCAGGGTAAAAACATCAGGGCCTGGTTCAGGGCGAACTGGGCGTGCCAAAGACATCAACCCTTACCCGCCCTGATCCTGACTCAGGGTTAGAAATTTCAGGGTTAGGCCGGCCCTCAAGACCAAATTTTTTGGATTGATACTTGTTCGGGATCATGGTGGGCCAAGGGCGATTCGGGCAGTCAAGGCCAAACTTGCACCACTACCTGTCACATAGCAAATATTGGGCCGCCAGGAAACACTTCTAAGGTGAGTGATCCAGTGACTAAAAGCTCTATAAAATTTATTAAATTGGCTTATATAAATCTTAATATTTGAAAATATATGATGAGAACCCTAAGATATTTATAAATACATCCAAACAGAAATCTAATATATATATATATTTTTTCTATAATGTGTGTGTTTATGCAAATTGTACCAATATTATTATGTGCTTGGGCTGATGGCCCATAGCAATGCTGGGCTCAAGCCTTGGACTTGCCAAAACCAAGTTTCCCGATCAATGGCAATTACAGTTGGAGGCATCCATAATCTTTGCTTTGGGGTAAACGTTGTGCATGAAGGTATAAGAGTTTTCTACCAAAAAAAAAGACTAGAAGAGTTAAGCAAGTTTATTGAACTCTATCACAAAAAAAAAGGTTATGATATAACCGAATCACTAGCACATCGGTTTGCAGTGCTCAGTTGAGCATTTGTCTGAGGATTGATCATTTGATAAGTTCTTCTCAAGTGTATTGCTGCTTGGTTGCACCAATTTTCTTGTTTTTCAAGAAATGCAGCCCTGGCTATTGACCACTATGGGTCTCTCTTGGCCCTTATGCGGGTCTACTATGTAAATAGGACCAATAGACCCTTGAACATGGAAAAGAAAAATTAAATAATTTTTTAAGCATGTTTATAAGTCATTTATGAGGGAAACTATGTGATTGTTTTATGCGGGTCTAAAGGTGTTGCTCTAATAAAAAATGATAAACCTATAATATATGCTTAGGCTATGTTTGGTTTTAAGGGGAATTAAAGGGAAGGGAAGTAAAATTTCCATACTTAAAAAATAAATATATGTAATCATTATCCATGTGACTTTAACATTTTCAAATCATTCCATATTTGGTTATAACTTTACTTTGCATTCAAAATCCTTTACTATAATATGTAAAATATATCATTACTAAATACAGTAAAAAAATTAAGTAGTTTATGTAATCATATGAGACAATGATTATAAACATTTATTTTTAAAGTATGAAAATTTCACTTCCATTCCCTTTAAATTTCCATTACAATCAAACAGAGCCTTAGGGTTTGGGTTGATGCATATTGTGAAGAAAATAAATTCATCAATCACCAAATTTATTTATTTATTTATTTTTTTGTATGGGAAAAAGAACCTTAAAAAGGGCAAAAATGCATCTCTTATGTGAGTTAAACATTACTAAACTATAAATTAAATGAAGGAGCCATACCAACTCTCTTTATAAAACAATAAATGTGGTATTGTTCCTTCAACTTCAACAACTCGTGCGAATCTTGTGTTGCCTACTCCTAGACACAATTGGTGCAAAAAAATGACATTGTCCCCACCACATGAGTTAAAGATGCTCCTGGACGCCCTCCCATTGGCCCCATGCACTGGTGTTGCCTCCACCAGTCTAACAGTATTTTTTTTTAATTATAAAAAATTATGGAGAACAAGATTCTTACACATTCACTTTAAGTGCCAACAACTACTACATAACATATCATATAAGGCTCAAATTATGTGGGCATGTAGATTTTGTGTCCCCTACCGATCACATGTTGACTTTGAGACATATCAAAGCTTACCAAATGGTAAAATAGAGCTATGAAAATCAAGGGTTATGGTATAATGCATAATAATGGTCGGAGCATTGTAGATTTGTAGGTATGCATTCTTGTAACCCGGCAGTCATTGAGAGGGGGGTGAATCGGTGAGTCTAATTCCGATCCCTAAAAATCTGTCCGATGTCTGGCCAAGAAAAACCTGATATACCTGTCCCTGTTTGCACACAGTCGTATGCACACTCAGCCTCTCATAGGCACTTCCAAGTGTGCACACTCATTCTACATTCCACGCACTTCAATATAAAATGCAAACAACAAGCACCCACAACACAGGATTTTTGCGATGTTCGACAATTTGCTTACATCCCCGGAGTAGTGCATGTAAAGGCTTCGTACCTACTCAATACACTACTTTTGATTGCACCCACAGTCGGGAACACCCACACCTAATTTTCTCAAGCCGAAGCTGAGATGGCACTCATAGTGCCGATACAATGTGTAGCACCCACTACACGAGAGCACCCACTCCCGGTGCTTAGCACTCACTAAGCATACAATAAATAATACAGTAGATTGAGGCTTATATCAATGCCCTACAGTTAAGCCTTGCCTAGTAAATACATCCACAACTAGTTAGCATGCTTACAGTTCATCCACAACTAACCTAGCATGTATACATTCATCCACAACTAACCCTAACATACATACATGCATATAATGTAAATCAAAGGTTAGAGAATCTCATAATCGATTGCCTGGGATGACTGAAAACTTGTACTGACAAGTTTGGTGTTTACACATTCTCTCTCCTTGGCTTCTTGCTCTTCAAAGCAAACACATCCTTGCTTTCTTCTCTTCCTCCTTGGCTTTGAGTTAATGTATCATTAACACACTTCAACCACCTCTTTTACCTCATTTAATGGCCTAAGAACATTTATCATCAAGTATTCATGTTCATTAAAGGATCAACAAAGAGGGGGAAGATTCTCTTACCAAAATCGTAGCCTTCCTTCACTCAAAACTCATTTTTCTTGCTTCCATGGTGTAGAGATTGAAAAAACGAAGAAGATACAACTTGATTCACCTAAATCTGAGTTAAAATGAGTGAGATATGACCATTTGAAGTTGGAGCAATGAGATAACCTGAAATGGAATCTTCGTAGGGGTGGCGTAGGCTACACCGGCGGTGCGCACAACAGTGGCGAAATCTGACCGTAGATCTCATATAAAAGATCTTATAATCTAAGTTGTCCGATTAAACCAACGGACAATAGATCCAAACCATTAGATTTGAATCTCGATGACGTCATCATGACGTAGGCGATGACATAGTCAGAAGTGTTGTCGACCACGGATTGGCCACATCAGCGTATATTCCGGATCTATGTCGACTGAACCCATAAAGGAGAATCATTTATAGACCATTAGATCTGGATCTATAAGATCTACTTGATCCAGATCTAAGGGATTGGAATCTAAACTTCGGTGATGATGCACATGCGACACAGAATAGTCAATGCAATATGGTGTAGCGTCAGACCATCATATCTAATACATTTCACCAATGAGAAGCCTCAGATAAGCATCTTCAACGCAAGCTCTTGTACGAACCGTCAGATCGGAATCTGACCAACGTGGCTCAATCTGAGCCGTGTATTAAGGATCCCTCTCATTTTCTTATATACACATAAGCCCCTGCTTCTATAAACTTTAATGCCAAAAACCTCTTATCAATTCAGACCTTTAAAACCTTGAAATTACACAAAAGCCCTTGAAATTTCAAAATTAAAATCCAGAAAATTCACCCAACACCGAGAGCATATGTTGATTTTCTAGTTTGGATTTTCGAACTAGTTTCACGGAAACACTTATAACTTTTTCATACGATATCTGATCAAGATAAAACGAAGTGTGTTGGAACCGTAACTGGACGCTCTACGACTTTCCAGAAGACTCAATCATCTGACTCATCCACGTAAAAAGATCAAAATGCCCATAGACATTTCCAATGACGTAACTTTCTTATACGGAATCGGAACGCGATGAAATCAGAACCGTTGAAAATATTGGATTTTTGTCGTATTATTACATAGAGAACACTTCCTTTAAAAAAATCATCTTCAATGCCGAAACTGCCATCGACTACCACAAATGTCGTAACTTCTTCATACGATATCGGAATGTGACGAAATCAAATGCACTGGACTAGGTAAATTACAATATATCTTTTTCATGAAAAACCAATCTTCCAAAAATGTCATTTTCAATACTGAAAAAGCCCCCGATCATAAATAGACCAATTTTTATAGTTTTGACCCAGAAACCCACACCACCTATTAATGATGTATTAAGGGGGCGTTTGGATCGAATTACCCGTTGGATCAGATTCTAAGGATTTAGGATTCTGGATCTAACTCATATGAATGAGTTTCTTTGGAATAATTACCTTTTGGTAAAAAAACTGTTTGGTTCCCTTGATTCTGTCATTTGAGTCTGAGTGGAAAACTGTTTGGTTACCTTGATTCTGTCACTTGATTCTGAGTGAAAAACTGTTTGGTTACCTTGATTCTAGCCATTGATTCTGAGCGGCTCTGTTATCTCATCGGTGACACTAGACACTGCCATGTCATCATTTTCATCTATATCACCCAAACTGGCCACATCATCACTGTCACGTGGCCGGGTTGCCAACAAGGATAACCATAAAACAACATGCATTTCATTAATATATATAGGGATACATGTAAATTTATTACATGGTATTTGCTTGAAGGGAGAAAGAACCCTACCAGTCTGGTGTTGTCTATGCCCAGAGGTCTGAAAAGACCACGCTGACCCCCACCTCATGCACTGATGTTCCCTACACCAGACTGGCAGGCTTCTTTCTCCCTTGATTGAATAAGACACTCTAATTTGACACGCGGTTAAACTACCTAGATTATGGTTTTCTATTCAGAGGTGTACACACATCATCTATATACATGGTAATATTTAAAGTACCTTTTCATTAAAAAAAAAAAAAAAATGGAAGAAAGAATGGTACCATCTTGGCATATATACATGGCGATATTTAAAGTACCTTTTCATTATAAAAAAAAATAATGGAAGAAAGAATGGTATCCACTGGTATAGATATATGCCCAGATGAGTGTGGAAAAACCATGCTACCCCTGCACTGAAGATTCTCGTATCAACCCTCCCACTGGTTGCATGTGTTGGTGTATACCTGCACCTACGAGTAACGTTCTCTTGCAAAAAAACTTTAAAGTAACTGTGTAGGAAAATTTTCTGCCATATTAATGGGATGTAAATGGATAGCAAAAATCCAAACTCATATACGTATCCAATCAAAGGGTATTCAGATTGAAATATAAATTTTTTATGAAATAATTATCCGATATAGTTAATGATCAGTTAATGATTTCAAGGGTTCTTGAAGTTTATATAGGTTCTAGAGAATGAGAAAAAGAGTCAATATCACTTAAAAGATAGATTAAGAGCAAATTATATTAATTAATGGAGGAAGATCCAGATTACTAAACAAATGATAAAAAATTCGAATCTATATCCGATAAGAGAATATCTAGATTCGATCACATTCAATCCAAATTCGTTTTCTGTCCAATACGTTTACATCCCCACGCTCTTAAATCATATTTTTACGAAATAAGTTTTTCTTCACCCAAGATCTCTTCACCGATGGTGATGTAATGCTACAGTTGAACCCTGGTTCATCATTATTTTCATGTTCAAGAATACCTTATTTTGCCCAATCGAATTGCGTGTGGAGACCTGTGGAGAGATTGATTCATCTTCGTCTTCTTTATGTGCAAATAAACAGGATTCCCATCATTATTAAGAGGTGGACGGTCAATCGTCAAACATTGGGTGTTTCTGGTACTTCAATGGCGTTTTTTATCCCCCTCTCTCTCTCATCTTGGCCGATATCGGTTCAGAATCGAACTGGTTTTTCACGATAGTTAGGGTTTAGAAATTTTTTATCCCATTTTATCGATTCTGAAATCTGAACCGATATCGGCCGGACTAATCCGGATCCCGACTCCGGTTTTTTAAACCTTGACGCAAGATCATCTTTTGTTTACCCCTAGCAAGAAGCAGACTTTTCTCAGTTCTTACGACTCCATTTGAAACCCCCAAGAACCCAACACAGACTGAGAAAAAAGGAAAAAGCTTCATTTCTTTCTTTGTTTGTTTCTTTCTTTCGGCGCGAGATAGTTGAAGTAAGCATAGGGCAAAGAACAGATTCCGCTCCATAACACTTTTCACTGTCTCCCATTTCTTCCATCTTCACCGAATTGAATCTTGCTCTCCTTCTCCTCCTCCTCCTCCTCCTCCTCCTTCCAATCGGCACTTGTTGAAGTTCAAAACCCTATCGGTTTTTTCTGGTTTATGTTAACACCAATGGAGTTGCTTAGATCGCACCTTTCTCGAGTTCGAATTCCTGAGCCTACCAATCGAATTTACAAACAAGAATGCTGCATTTCTTTCGATTCTCCGGTAAATTTTTACTCTCGCATTCTCTGTTCTTGAATACTAACTGTTCTTGATTCTTAAGTTAAGCATTTCTGAAAGGTTTTATCTTGATGTCTGTTCTTTTGAGTTTCAGAAATCAGAGGGTGGATTGTTTATAGATATGAACTCGTTTCTTGCGTTTGGGAAGGATTATGTGGGTTGGAACTATGAGAAGACTGGGAATCCTGTTTACTTGCATATAAAGCAGATGAAGAAATCAGTACCTGAGGATAGACCTCTCAAGAAGCCGACCCTTCTTGCAATAGGTATCTGACTCATGCATCTTTACTGGATGAGTTTTATGGCCTTTCGGAATCTACCAGTTTTGAAGATGCATCCCTGTAATAGTGTAAATTGGTTTTTGCAATCTTCTCAACAGCTATCCCAATTACTGGAAACATGTTAGATATGATTTCTTTTACGGTGCAACTGACTTTTGGAGTTAATGATTATTGGAGAAAACTATCATTTTTTTCGTTCTTGTTTTCTCCGTTCCTGTTGTTATTACACCTATCCCATGTTTCTTGTATGGAAATCGAAGAACCCGAGGGGAAAACTGATACTACTGACTGAAAAGAGGGGGAAAGCTCACACCAGTGATGGAAAATAAAGGACAGGGTGAAACTACTCTACCAACCTTTCCCTCCCCCCTTTCTCAATCTCTCATTTTTTTAACCCTTGTACGTGTAATGGATGTTGAGACTTATATCATATTTACTTAGTTCTTAGATGCTGCTTTTGAGTGTTTTAAGAGTTAACTGCCTATTAATTTTGATGGAGACGAACTTATGATTCTCATAGCAAGCCAAACACGTACCAGTTCACTTATTCACTTCATGCTTGCGTGCAGTCAGGTGTGGTTTAAAATATTATTTTGGTTCTACAGAGGGAAGCTTTGGGTATCTGTTGAATTCAGTACCTAGTCATTTATCATGGACGTTATTTTGAATTTCATCCGCTGTTCTGATGTAGAAATATCACCTACAGCAACTAGGTTTTATTTGCAGGTGTTGAAGGTGGATTTGACAACCATGAACCTGAATATGAAGAAAGTCACAGCATCATCATATTGCCAGAATTCGTGTCTCTTTCATTTCCTTCTGTTGAGTTGCCCGAAAAGGTATTTTATTTTCAACCTCTGTTGCCGCTTAATATTTCAAGGGAGACTTCTTTAGATTGAAAATGTTTATGCACATCTTTTTTCAAAAATTGCAGGTCAGATTGGCTGTTGATGCTATTCTAATGGCTGAGGGTGCTGAGCGGAAAGAGCAAGTAGCATCTTGGACAGCTGATAAGAAACTACCTAGTAGATATGCCATGGATCTTCCACAGATTGGCAGCGGTGTCATTGTGCCTCCATCTGGGTGGAAATGCTGCAAATGTGACAAGACTGATAATCTTTGGCTAAATTTGACTGACGGAATGATTCTCTGTGGGAGGAGAAACTGGGATGGAAGTGGTGGAAACAACCATGCTGTTGAACACTACAAAGAAACTAACTATCCTCTCGCTGTGAAGCTTGGTACTATAACTGCTGATTTGGAAGGAGCAGGTAATGCTGTCATGCATCTGTAGTTTTTTAAGTTAGAAAAATGTGCACCATCACCCTGATGAATATTGTCAAGTCAGTTGTTAAAATTTGACCAGATGCATGCACATTGGCATAAATTGGAAGTTGTATTCTGTGTTGGGCTATTGCTAGTTGTTTTGGTTTCGCTTTTGATCTTCTAACGCTTTTTTTGAAATCAGTGTACAAAGAAACCAAGTGGCATCTGGTTGACAGGATTATGTAGGCTATTTTCCTATATTTCCAGAATATAACTTTCTCTTATCAAAGTTGATTGAAGTTGATATAGAATGAGAATAATGAAGGAAAAGATGTTTGAGACAACTAGGGCTGGAAGGAGCGGTTTCTCTCCAACTTTTGTCTAAAGAATTAGAATCTAGATTACAATAATGTTAAATTCTTGAACTCAAAATTATTTTCTATTGGATGATGTTTTCCCCCTTTGATGTGCTTCTGCAGCGCGCTTCAATTCTGAACTACGAATACTCAAACAAGGATGTTTTCCCATTCCACTCAATTCTATACAGCTCCTGTTTTCCCATTCCACTCTATTTAAAGCCATGCATAGTATCTACCCTGATCCATCCTCATCTTTTGTCATGACTTATTCCAAAATCATTTTAGGCCCGTCCTTTCCGCTTGTAACTACTTCAATCTGAATCATGTCACTTCTCCATACTGGTGCATTAATAGATCTTCGTTTATGCCACCTCAAATAAGTAGTCTTAACTTATTATGTATTGGAGTTACTCGTAAATTACCTGTAATGTATTTATTTTTTATTTTATTCTCGCTAGTTTTACTATTCATCCATCCCAACGTCCTCAACCCAGCTACAATAATATTATTTATTTGTTGTTCTTCAGTGCCTAGTTTTCCAATCCATAAATCATTGCTTGGTCTTGTAGCTTTCTTATAAAATTTTCCTTTTGAGTTGCAGTGCAATGCGTCCATCATACAACACACCAGGCACATGTTGACTTATACATACCCCTAAACAATTATGAGACCCTAGTGCCGGATCAAAATCTCTGAGAATGAGAAAATATCCTTACAACTGTAAACCAAAAAAGAGGCCTCAGACAAGTACACTGAAACCAATAAGATGAACCCTATGTGGGACTGAGTCACCGAGACATCATCCTTCATCAGCCGACTCTTACTGCCGTACTTCCAAAAAGAACAGTGCTCACACTCTGTGTATGTCCCTCCGGTCCTTGAATTCCGTGTTTTGGTTTTGCTACACCACTAATTGAATTTGATTCCATTTAAATAATATAATTTGTAAAATTCACAAACCACAAAAGAGGCCTCAGACAAGGACACTGAAATGGATAAGATGAACCCTATGTGGGACCGAGACATCATCCTTAATCAGCTGACTCTTAGTGCCCTACTTCCGATAAGAACAACTGTGTATGTCCCTACGGTCCTTGAATTCCGTGTTTTGGTTTTGCTAAACCACTCTTAAATTTGATTCCATCAAAATAATATAATATGTAAAATTCACTTGAAAGATCAAAAACCTTTCCTTTTTAATAGGCAGTTAGGTCAGGAAAATGGACATCTCTGGTCACCGATAACTGCATCATTTGATTGAGGGGATCTCTTGCTTTTAGGAAGATAGCTGTAATTGTGGAAATGGGTGTCACACAGTCATCTTGAACCACATCATCATGTCTTCTATCAAAAAGACTTCTTTTAATAAGATTGTAGGCTTATCTTATCCACGAGGAAACCTGATTTTTCTCTATTTAATTTCTGATACCCCGCATTAATGATTAGTAATTATAAGTTGCTCAAAACCTTACTCTTTGAGATGGTCAACAGGGTCTTAAATATTGAGGCCTGAAATCTTACTGTTTATTTATTAGGTGTTTTTATCATGTTGTTGAATCATTGCTTCCTATACATACAATGGGTTTAATTATGTTAATCTGTTATGGCAGCTCAGATGTTTACTCTTATCCGGAGGATGAAATTGTTGAGGACCCGCTATTACCACAACATTTGGCATTTTTTGGCATCGACTTCTCATCGTTGCAAAAGGTTAATCATTGCTTTTTTTGATGTGCATTTATTTAAGTGCAATCAAAGTGGCTATGTGATGCTTAGGCATTTTGGGCTTTGAAGGCAGATTGGCAACCAAGTGATAAGCATAGGTGCTTGGAGTGTAATATTCATTAAAAGTCAAGTATCACTGTATGCATATACTAAAGGACTAACTTGATAAATATAAAAGTTATTGGAAGATACAATCTCGCATCCCCCAAAAAAAAAGAGAAAAAAGATGCAATCAAGAGGGTGTACTTGGCGCAACGGTAAGGTTCCTCCATTGTGACCTAGTGGTTGTGGGCTCTAGTTGGGAAACAGCCTCTATGTGAAAACAGGGGTAAGGCTGCGTATCTTATGACCCTCCACAGACCCGGGAGCCTTGTGCACTGGGTACACCCTTTTTTATTGTAAGCTAAATTTAGTTGATGTGAAACTAAGCAATTCAGAAGTTTGAAGTAGTGAGGAAGTAAATGAGAATTATATTTTCACGCTTTTTAATTACAGTAATGTTAAGTGTATTTTTAGTAAATTTCTTGATGATGAACATGTGGATGTATGTTAAATGGAAAATGGAAGCTATGGTATGCCTTTAGTCCCACTCGATTGTTTCTACAGAGCATGTTTGAAGTGCCAACTTGTCCTTTATGAAATCTATATTTACTTATTGGGTGTCGATTGTTGGAATATTAATATATGATATGGAAACCCCTTGGGCATCTATATCAAGTGTCTTCAAGGATAACCCTAATGGTGGCTGGGAGGAAAGTGGTAGCCATTGAGTGAAGTTCTTTGAGCTGGATAAGCTGGCAGTGGGCTATGGCACAATACTAAGAATAAGCAAGGTTTGAGATTATGATTTCAACTAAAACTTTGCTTATTTCAGCTGACCATTTTGCTTGGCCATTTCGGTGATTATATGGCCCTGTTTTGGTCTGAATCTTCAGGGAAACCATAATTAAGCATCTCTAAACATATTGAAACCTTTAGATTGTAAACAAAAAAAAATCTAAAATTGTAGTTTGGTTTCGTTCCGGACTCCCGAGGTTGTCATGTATGCCATAACTTGCTGCATACTTTCTCAAATATACCGTATTCAACACAATTTATTATTAGAACACACAAGTTCAATGAAAACAACTAAAATATGCATTAAGAATGAAGAAAAACCATTTAATATTATGCAATATGTTAACGTTTTACAAGTACAAGTATTACAAGTAGTCAAGTACAAGTGTACAACCAAGGTTGAAACACACCTATGAAACTGTTTAATGTAGGAGTAGATTACAAGTAACTAACTCTGCAGTTTATAACCCCAAACAATACAAATAGGAGCAAGAAACAAAGAAATAATACCATCAAATAAACCCCCAAGGATACAATACCCATATAGGAGCAAAACTAGCTCAAAACCCAACCCGATAGGAGAGAGAAAGACCTTCTATAGAGCTGGAGAGAGAAAGGTGCGGCCAGGTCTGTGGGAGTCCGATTGAGCTATACTTTTGGGTGTAGATAGTCCCTAGGGAGGGCACAAAAACCCCCAAATATGAAGGGCTTCTGAAGGCTGGTTATGGAGTTACGCGCTTTCTTGATTTTTAGACCTAAGAGAGGGAATGTGAAGAATTCTGCAGGAACATCAACTTGTCTTCTTCAGATAACCTTCAAGAGAGGATCGATTGATCTTCTTAGAGTATAGAACTAGTCCTCCAAAGGATTTGTAGATTAGATCTCAAACTTGGACAGCAATGAGGGTCGATTAGCTTCAAGAACAAGAACTCTTTGGCTGGCTGATTCTGATTTTGTATGCTTTAACAGGTCTGAACTTCTAATAACAATAAATAGAAAATAAAAATAGAAAAAGAAGAATTGATGGAGGGTTGAGAAGGGTGAAAGATAATAAAGGAATGGGTATCTCACCACTCAGGTTTTGGTTATCACACCCCTCAAAGGTTGAGGCATCTCACCTCTCAATAACAGTTTTTTTAGCTAAAGAGTAATCACTCAATAATTCATTTATTCAAATCTTCCATTATGAGTACATAGGTTCCTCTATTTATAGAGGGCAGAATAGCAATCAAACTATTTAGGAGCTAGTTTCCCAATAGGACTAGACACTCCTACTACAACTAGGAGCTAGTTTCCTAATAGGACTAGACACTCCTACTATAACTAGGAATTCAAAATAGGACTAGGACTTGACTTTATGACTCCAACATGGAGTAGAACTAACTAACTAATAGTCCATATAGAACTTTACAACCGACCAATGGCCTAATGAGCTTTTATTGAATTAAATAGCAACTAACTAAACTAATGAATTAAATCCCGTTTTTCTACCTTCTACCCATATTTTAGGCCCATTAAAGTGGTCCATTTCAAAGAAAACCCATGGGATCAAAGACCCAACACATATATAACACAACCCAAGGCTTATTTGCAATAAAATAAGCCCAAGTGACTTATCTACATCACTGTTCCTCCAATTCTATTTCAGTACCATATGGAGTTCCGGAAGGTTTGAAACCTTTGGGGAAAAAGGGTATACCTCTAAGTTTGAATTTTGCACTAATCTTGTTCAAATGTGGCAAAACGTCGTTGTAGATCCATTGTAGTCCTCAACACTTTGTTTCTCTAAGAAATGTTGGTGATTTGGCTTACCCAATCTGGGGTTTATTTTTTTGGACTCCCCCTAACAGGCAAACCTCAAACCACTCAATTGGAACTGTGCTTTTATATGCACTGTTTTGTATTGTTTCGGTTGAAACGACACCGAAACTAAAATTTCGGCCCAAATTGCAAAATTTCATTTCTAGTAAGTCTGACCTGCGTTTCATTTCGACCTTTGTCAAAACCAAATTTTTTTTGTGAAATCTCGGTCATTTCAACTGAAATTTTCAAACCATGAAAAAGAACCTTTTGGTGTTTGCAAGGACTCTGATGTTTTGTCTAGTGATTGGCTAAGTGCCTTGAGCTTGAAGATAGTAATTGGATTTCCATGCAATGCCGTATTTTGAAGAAGGGTAGGTGGAAGTTGATCTCTCTACATAGAGGAATGGATGGTGGTGGTTTTGTGTTGGTGTCAAATTGTCCTAGGGAGGAATGCAGCAAGACAATGATTACTCTGGAAAACAAAATCTATGGCTTAGATTAATCTGCTGTCATCATTTACTCATTTAGATTGAACTTCATCCCATCAGCGTGTTCCCAAGCCCCAATTAAGTTCCAAGTCTGGAAGTTCCCTAAATTATTAGATTAGGTTCTGGTACAGAGCATCCGGAACCTATTTCCTCTCCAATTTTGGAAGCAAATCGATTTATCTTTCTATATGGAGTCATCTGTTGTTTTGGCCTCCAGACCAAAGCAGTCATCTGCAACAGTGTGATGAGAAGCCTCCATGACCTCAGATAAGTATCATGGTGAGTGAGTTCTTTGTAATATCTCCTGCAATGATGGGACCATTGAATTGGAAGAGTTTCTAGCAAGACGTTGGAAAATTCCCTTGAGGGTGGGTGGCCACTTATGCTTGGGTTTTGGCATTTAATAAGGTCTTACTTTGCATAATTTGCAGCACAAGGGGGTACACACTATCTATGTCTGTTAGGAGGAATCTGCAGATCATTTGTTCTTGCAATGCAATATTGCCAATTTGCCATTAAGGTATGGGCATATTTTCCTGATCCTTTATGGGTTACAATCAAGTGATCAACTTGGTGTAGGTCCCTGGAGAAACTATTTATTAGGTGGCCTGGAAATTCCTTTGGTGAGAAAGGAAAGGTGTTGTGGGTTCACTTCCTTGTGGAAGGAAAGGAATAGATGGGTTCTTGAAGACAATCCTGTAGTTTTTCCTAGGCTATGTGCTGATATTGCCTGGTATGTAATTGATTTGGCCATGGCATGTGAAGAATTTATCAGGTTACATAGGATATGTTTCTCTTCCAGCTGGGATTCCATGCTTTTTGATTGATGTACTCAGTTTTTTTTTCGGTGGGGTGGGATGTTCTTTCTTTGATGCATAGTTTTTGTTGTGAACCAACCCACCCCCAACCCCCCCAAAAAAAAAAAAAAAAAAAAAAAAGGGTTAGGTCCCTAAGATTATCAGTCTTTGAGACATTTCTTCAATTATGTGTAGTTGTGTTGCAAAATATTGTTGTTGTTGCGGTGGTGTGGGTGGTTATTTCTATTCTTATTTCCACTGCAAAAGGAAATTAAGTCTTTCTTATTTCCAGACTGAAATGACAACTGCTGAAAAGGAACTTGACCAGAATACCAATTTTGATTGGAACCGCATACAAGAAAGTGGAGAAGAAGTGGAACTGCTTTTTGGACCTGGTTACACAGGGCTTATCAATCTTGGGAACAGGTAGTTTTGGTACCTTCATTTTTTTTTCATTAAAAATTACTTATCTATAACTGTTTCTTTGTACATTGCTTTTCTGTTGCAGTTGTTATTTGGCGGCAACAATGCAAATAGTATTCTCAACAGATTCTTTCTCTTCAAGGTTGGTCTTATTTTTTGCTGCTTATAAATTAGCCATTCACCTTTGTGGAAACTGAATAGGTTTTCTCAATTATTTAACTCTATTTATTTATTTAATTCTTCTATCAGGTATTACAAGAAACAGTCTCTGAAACACGCATTTGAGAGTGCTCCTGCTGATCCAACTCTAGACCTGAATACACAGTTGTAAGAAAATACTATCTTTTATATTGTGGCTGTCTTAGCTTCCATGGGTAATGCTGGTGTGAGATTTTCCTTTTGATTCTAAAATGGATCATTCAAATTATTGGCAGTTTGTATTTGTTGAAATGCCTTCATTTTATAGTTTTGCTTCTTAAACAAATCCGATGATGGATGATTTATTTATGTCAAACACAATGGTTAGAAATATTTTGATATTCGAGTTTTTACCTTTTGAATTTGGATTATGAAATGATTCGGGGGGAAATAAGTGCCACAGTGGCACCCTTATCAAATATTTTGCATTTTTGGGGATATTTACTTAAATGTCCTGGAATATGAGCCATTTCATGTGAGTGTACTGGCTGCTCAATTTGACCATAAATTTAGTTATTAAAGATTGTTGTGAGATTATAATTACTTAAATAGAGGAAAGGAAAATTTGGACTTAATCAACCATGTTAAAAATATGTAAATTTTTTTTTTCTGAAAATTTATGGTTTATTTTTTTAGCACTGCAACAGATTAATATACACCTTTTAACTCTAGGAAACATTCGTAGATTTATTGGGATCAATCATTCATTTGTTGTTGGTTTTTCTTACTTAGGATTCAAACTGAGGCATGCTTATTTTCAATTGTTTCAAATGAATTTGTAAACTGTGTGTAAATCTTTTTCTGCCATGTCCAATGAACTTAATATTTGTTGTAGATTGTGTTGGGTAGGAGCTGTCAATTTTATGATTAAGAATTTCTTTTCTCTCTTATTTTCTTCCCTCCTCCCTCTTTTCAAAAGTCTTTCCCTATAGCCTCTAACATAGGTTCTCATCCAAGCCACATCCATCCATGTGATACACCTTTTGGCATTCAAAGCAGAGAAACAATCTAATATAGCAAGTCCTTAAAACCACTGGTCTAACTGAGACATTCAGACTGGTTTTTTTATTTGAAACTCATTTAACTTTGGAGGGGTCGCCAAGTTGGAGTCATGGAGATAAAATTTGGAAACAAAAGGTCTTAAAATAAGTAGAACAAAGACGGAGTATGTGGTGTGTAACTTTAGTTATACTTGAACAGTTAATGAGATAGTGGATATCGTGAGAGGGTTATCCCTCGAAGTGGTTATTTTAGGTATCTAGGCTCAAACATGAAGTGGTTACTTTAGGTATATGGAAGTTGATTTTATTCAAAGAAATAAAATAGGATGGATTAAGTGGAGTGGTGCGTCCGGAGTGCTATATTATCGGTATATTCGATTAAAGCTTAAAGGAAAATTTTATAGGACTGTTATACGACCGGCTATGATGTATGGTGTGGAATGTTGGACAATTGAGAAATGTCATATGTATAAACTAAATGTAGCAGAGATAAGGATGTTGAGATGGATGGATGTGTGGCAAAACTAGGAGGGATAAAGTAAAGAATGATCGCATTAGAGTAGAGTTAAGAGTAGCTCCGACCTCTGATACATGATAAGCTTCGAAAATGTCGTTTGAGGTGGCATAACCACGTTCAAGGAATGATTTGATTCAGGTGGAAGGCACTAAAAGAGCCAGTGACAGGCCTAAAATAGCCCTTGGCAAAGTGGTGAGAAAAGACATGCATGGGTTAGGACTCGTATCTTGTATGTTTACGAGTAGAGCTGATTGGAGAGCAAAAATCCATGTAGCCGATCGCATTTAGTTGGGATAAGGCTATGTTGTTGTTGTTGTTGTAGAGGCTTTTGCTACCAAGGGTTGTTTTATCTATAGCCAATAACATCATACTATTGATTGGCATTCAAGGAAGAAACTTTGCGTTTTGCTAGGCTGAAGCCCAATCTGCTACCAAGGGTTTGTTTTATCTAGAGCCAATAATATCATACTATTGACGAGCATTAAGGAAGAAACATTGGGTTGGTGCATAGAATCTGTTTAGGCATTTTGTTTATCAATATTTTGGATTTTTTTTCCTGTTTTTCCCCCCTACTTTGTACTTAGATTTTCTTCTCTGTTACTCGTTATCTTAAGCATCGCTACAACATTTTCCTAGTTTATCTTTAGTAAACTAAATTACTTTTTCTTTAGTAAAATCTAAATTACTTACTTTGGGTGGAGGGGGGAACCTATAATGTTCATATTGTGTTTTCTCCTCTAAGTCCATGTTGGATTGTTGATGTGAGCAAAACACTTAAATGTGCACATTGTTTTAATTCTACTACTACGTAATTTAAGTAGCTTAGCACAGATAGAACCTTTGTCTAATTTATAAAAAAGAAATTAACTGCTTAAAAGAAAGTTTATATGTAGAATTTTTTATGGAATGTGCAAAGGTTGGTTACCTTTTGTCAACACCAATTGTAAACACTCACATATTCATAGCATTTTATAGTTGTGCTATTACTTAATTGATAGGTTTGTAGATTTCATGTCAGATCATTTTTTAGGTGAAAAGACTGTCAAATAGCGATGAAATGACTATTCAGTTCTAAGCAGGCCAGGTTAGCCTGGTGCTTTTCTATTGTTTCATACCTAGCCCGAGTTAAGGTGAAAAACATTGAGCTGGGGTGCCTATGGCAGAGCAGCCCTGTTATGCCTCTGTGAGGCATTCACTCTTGGACTGGGTAAATTGCAGTAGCATTAATAAATTATAAATAACAAGGTAAAGGGTGATGAGATAATTTCTAGAACTACATTAGGCTTTCTAAACATCACATGTAGGGTTGTAAAATATTTTAGCTTCAAGGTTGAGAAGAAACGCGGCTTCAAGCAAATTCATAAACATTTACTAAGCATTGGAAAAGCATGGAGGCGATTATATATGTGCTTAATGGGTTAATATTGTTATTTAATATTTCTGATAAGTGATTTGGTATTTTTTATTAATTTATTTCTTTACTATTATGATGAGGGATTGTCTAAATGACACATCTATATGTGTATTTAGAACCTGACACTTTTTTTTTTTATCGCCCCTTGTCTTATTTCCAAAAGTTCTTTGTGTTAGTATTATAAAAGGGTTTTAAAAAATATTTTGAAAATGACTATCATTATATCATTATCAAAAGCTGTCATTGTCATGTACTTTTTTTTAGTGCATATGTGAAATGACATTATTTACCTTAGTTGAAAAAAATGCGTTATGTTAAAAGGTAAAAAAGTAAGGTTACGAATTATTTGACATGTTTAGGGGGTGTGAATAAGAAAATCCCTTTTGATAATGAAGATCTCAATAGTACACACTGGAAAGGACTCAATAGCTCAAATTACTAAAATTACCAAGTACCCTGGCTCCTGTTATAAGAGTGAAGAAAATAAAAGAACAGATCCAAGCTCCTTATGCTTTCTTTAATTGACTCAAATGACTCACCCTACACATGATTAGGACTCTCCCAAATCACCAAAATGCCCTGGGTCTATGAGAGGGAGAAGAAATTTAAAAATAGAACATAGTGCCTTGTGGTTCCTTTAAATGTCTAGCACTGCATTTTAACAACTTGCTGTCAATCTTTATTTTCTTCTCTGCCCAATATTCTTCCTGATTAATTTGAAGGTTTTTAATCTGTTGATAAACCAAGTTGTTAGGGTTACTTGTGCCTTTTGGTGGTTCAATGTTTAATATGTTTATTCAATGGTAGGGCAAAACTGGGACATGGTTTGCTGTCTGGGAAATATTCAGTCCCGGCAAAGGAGGTATGTAAATTATTGAAGTCATGATATCTTTATGCCATGTCTGTTTTAGAGGGAAATATATATATTTTTTTTAAACAGAAAATTGAAATTGCAAATTCTTCATCAGATTTTAGGATTTTAACCAGAAATTGAAATTGAAATCCCTTTACATCCTTTCTGAGTCTGCTGCTTCACTTTTGACAACGTGAAATAGAGTAGTCAGCTATGATATCTGATCTGTAACATTATTCCATAGGATTTTTAATGTGGTTTGGATCACGACAGGGATATATCTGATTCGGATTTGCTCAGTATCAGGTGGTAGAACTTAATCAAATTCAGATTGGATACAGATCCAATGGATAGGGGCTTGATTGTTCCCAAGTAATCCAGATTGCATCAAGGCTAAACTTGATTGATCCTTGCAGATCCTATTTAAAACTCGGATTGGCTTTGGTTGATCCTGATCCAGACTGGTTACCCGAGGCAAGGATTACATACAAACCTTGATGCCAAACCCAATTTATGTTGTAAACTATTCATGCCTGAATTTATTTTCTCAATCTGTTCTGCCGATAAATGTATCAATGTGATCATTTTGGGTTACATATGGGTTTCGTTTCTTTGGACCGGCACATTTAAAGGGAATCTTTGGATGTGCACACTCAGTTGTGTGACGTGGCTGGTCAGATAGGGGTGGAATTTTGTCGTCAGGTAGACACCAGGGAACCTTCTCACACATCAAGTTTCAGTGTAGATAGAGTTGACCAAGTTGAAAAATAAAGCAGTAGAAATTCAGGAGTACTAAGAGGTGCATACCGTTGCTTAGACCACCAAGAGGGTACATGATACCAATGCGTAGACTACCAAGAGGGCGGATGCTGATTCGTGGGTTGGTATATGATTCAAATTGAGCCTGGAATTTGACATGTGGCATATCCAGATCATTACCGAGGCATCCAACAGAAGTGCCACATGACACTTTCACATGGCATAGCTATATATCCTTTCCAAAGATACTCTTTGGGCATGCCCATTCAGAGATACTTTTGCCTTCTGATATTCCAAGCAATGAAAGATAAAGAAGAGAAAATGAGTGTCGCTATATAATCTTGAAGCCTAAAAGACCTGATCTGCTGATGAATTTCATTTTATATTTATTTTATGCTATGCAATTCATCTAGATCCCTCTTGAAATTTCTTCTTGAAGTAATCATTAATCTTTTGTGATGCCCTTCTTTTCCAGTTGGTCACACTGACCATTAGATTTCAATAGTGTATATCGACTTTAAAAAATATATATATATATATATATTTTATTATTAAAATTTTCTCTCCCCACACTTGACTACTATGCATCTCCTTTTTTTTTTTTTTTTTTTTCAGAAGCAGGAAGGGATAACTCCTCGCATGTTTAAAGCAGTTATTGCGGCTAGCCATCCTGAGTTTTCTAGCATGCGGCAGCAGGTAATGTGTTGTTTAATTTAATTAGATTCTGAAGCTGTGAATATGCCATCTTTACTTGGTGTCTGATTTCATATTCTGGTGGACATGTCCTTAATGTAGTTCCCTTTAATGGTATAAGTGCCATTGATATAGAATAATGTCCTGAAAATCAAATCATATGTTAAATCCTTGTGGAGGTTTAATTGAGTTGTACTTGACTAATATATCCTTTTTTCTTATGCCATCAACTACTTTTTAGGATGCTTTGGAGTTCTTCCTACATCTTCTTGATCAAGTTGAACGGGCTAATACTGGAAAAACTGAACCAGATCCATCAAGGAGTTTCAAGTTTGGTATTGAAGAACGACTTCAGTGTTCATCTGGAAAAGTTGCTTACAATAAAAGGGTTGACTGCATTCTCTCTTTGAATATTCCTTTGCATGAAGCTATTAATAAAGGTAAATTCCTGCAATAATAGGTTATGTATTGGTCCCATCCTCAAGTTGTCTCCTAATGGTCTCATGATTTGAGAGTTCAGAACAGCTAGAAGCATTTCAGAGGTTGAAAGCAGAAAAGAGTTTGGAAGGGAAGGAAGTGTGAGTTAAATCAACAAGCATCCAATGTAATACTTGATTCCATCATTTTCCTATATCCTACTAATGTTATCTTAATCTGTCAGTTCTGCAGAGGAAATTATACGCCCAAGGGTGCCCCTAGAAGCATGTTTGGCAAGCTTTTCAGCTCCAGAGGAGGTTCATGATTTTTTCAGTGCTGCCTTGAATTCTAAGACAACAGCAATTAAGTAAGCGTTGTCAGTTTACTCGTTTGTTTGTAAACATCATCAACTTGTATTATTTTCATGTTCTAGGAAAGCATAAGAAACTTCTCATTTATAGGGAATGTGTGATGCACCTCACTTCATTAATGTTAGTCCTACGCCCTGTGGGGCATGCAAACTCATCAATTCGGGCCTAGATTGGGTGAGTAAGCTACCTGTTGACTACTTGGAAGTAAAAGCTACTCAGAATTTGAGAAAGTGTGAAGTCCTTGAAACCAGGCTGCTAATGCCCTGGTATTGTTGTAGTAATAAAGATGATCAATGTCAGTATTTTTCCTCACCTTTGTCAAATTATTTTCCCCATTCCCTCGAAAGATCAGAACATGGAGGATTTATGTGACTGGTGTACTTTAAAACTTGAAGGAAAATTCTATAGGACTGTTGTGCGTCCAACTATGATGTATGGGGGTGGAATGTTGGGCAGTTAAGAAGTTTTATATAGAAAAGTTATGTGTAGTGGGGATGAGGATGTTAAGATGGATATGTAGCAACACTAGGAAGGATAAAGTAAGGAATAAGCATATTAGAGCTGTTTTGGGAATTGCTCCAATCAATGACAAGTTCCGCGAAAGGTGTTTGAGGTGGTATGGCCATGTTCAAAGGAGACTTGAGGACGCCCCAGTTAGGAGTGACCTAATTCAGATTGAAGGAGCTAGAAGAGCTAGGGGCAGGCCTAAAATAACCATAGGTGAAGTGGTGAGGAATGACATGCATAGTCTCGATCTTGCCTCAAGTTTGACATTGGATAGAGCCTATTGGCGAACAAGGATCCATGTAGCCAACCCTGTTTAGCTGAGATTGTCCGAACTTGGTGGGCTGTGCCACTTTCCTCTCAAACTCTTCTTCTTCTTTTGTTTTCTTTTTCTTCTTCTTCCTTTTTTTTTTTTTTTTGGGTGGATCCATTAGCCGACCCCATTAATTTGGGATAAGGCTGAATTTGTTGAATTCAATTCTCCCTGTACCTTTAAGTAGAAATGTTCTGAGTTGTCTCATCTTTTGCAGAACTGCTGGCTTGACTTCATTTCCTGATTACCTAGTGTTGCATATGCGGAAATTTGTTATGGAGGAAGGCTGGGTGCCCAAAAAGCTTGGTAACTTTGATGACTTTTGCTATTTTTTCCTGCAATCAGTGTATGTTTTCTTGGTTTTACATAAGTTGTCTCAACTTCTGGAATAACTGGTGCCACTGTTGTCATTTTTCCAGATGTCTATATAGATGTTCCTGATGTTATAGATATTGGTCACATGCGAAGCCAGGGTCTTCAGCCGGGAGAAGAACTTTTACCACAAACAGGTCTGTTTAACATGGAACAGTATTACTAACCTCATCTTTACAGTTTGAAGATCATTTTCTTTTCTTAGTATGCCACTACAACCTGAAAGAAGGGTCAAGCCTTTAGTTGGTTGTACCGATCCATATGTTCTACACGTTTAGTGGAAAAATCATGAGTTGAATTAGGAATCTGAATTCTAAAGTAAACTCTTGTGTTATTTTCTTTTGGATAAATTCTTCTTCTTCTTCTTATTATTTTTTTTTTTATTATTTTTAAATTATGGATTGTTATTCATTTATTCTACTTTTTCCGAAACCAGGCTATGTTTGAGGCAATGAGGGATTTTTAATGAAAATGAGGCAATGGTACTGCCTCTTTTCTCTTTTTTATTTTTTTAATTTTGAAGCTGGGAAGAGGAAGAAATGAAACTACATCAATAACATTCATCCCAAAAAAGAAAAAAAAAGAAAAAGAAAAAAAATACTACATCAATAACCTTCTTTGAATGCACCTCCCTCTCATCGATTTGCACCACCTCATAGTCCGTCCTGTAGTTGAAGTTACATCATAACTCCATCTTTGTTCTACTTATCTTAAAACCTTTTGATTCCAAGATTGATCTCCGTAACTCCAACTTGGTATTAATCCCTACTTTTATCTCTTCCACCAAAGCAAGTCATTAGTAAAATAGATATACCATGGAACATCATCTTGAATGTCTCTGATTAATTCATCCATGATAAGCGCAAACAAATTCTTCATGTAACCTGCTTGTAATTGGGATTTGCTACCTTGAACCCACAGTTTTTACACTAATCGCCACACTATCATACATATCTTTACTTATGTTTTTTATTTACTTGAAATACTTCTCTTTCTAGTACTTGCCAGATTAACTATCTAGGACTTTGTCATAAGCTTTTTCCAGGTTAATAAAGGACAGATTTCTTGTGCCTTAACAAGGGACAGATTTTTTAAATCATGGATATTTTGAACTGAGGACTCCAAGCCTTAATATGAAGGATCTCATCCCCCCTTTTCTTTCTATTCTCAATATTCCCCTCCCCCCTTCACTCAGTGCATTTGAACACTTTGTTTTGCATTTTCCTATAAGGTGAACCAAAGTATCTGGCTGAGTGCATTCAAAATCTACGATAATTGAAGAACAGAGATAATGAACAGTTTTTTTCTTTTTTTTTTTTTTTTTTAATTCTTTGATATCTATATTGCCAATTATTTTCCTCCTTTGTTGCCCTCCATTATAGGACTGAATTCCTTGTCAAGGTTTCAGTTTCCCTGTTTCTTTATTTTTTTCCCGGTTGTTTGAGCTTTTAGAATGAGTGGGTTAGGAACCTACGCTGGAAAAATTTGAAGACAGGAAAATGGTAACCAGAATAAAGCATGTTCTCATTTTTCTAAAGGATTCCTTGTTAGTTGAAGCAGTTTCCCCTATCCGGGATGCTTTCATGCATGCATCTGAGTAGAGGCCTTCATGCCTCCAAACAAGTGATGAAATAAGGGTTATCCTTACTAATTTTTTTTTTTGTGCAGTTGCTGGGACTGGAGTAGAAGCAAGTAAACCTTCAGCCAATGAGGATATTGTATCCCAGCTTGCAGACATGGGATTTGTCTATCTTCACTGTCAGAAAGCTGCTATCAACACATCAAATACTGGTGTGGAGGAAGCAATGAATTGGTTACTTTCTCACATGAATGATCCAGGTATTGTGGCCTTACGATACAAAATTTGTCTCTGTGATAATCACAAAGACAACAATATCATAGGTCACTTCAGGCTTCAAAAGGATGTCTGCACAGCCCAAGTTTGAGTGGGCTAGCTGGCTAGCTGGCTTGATGTATTTTGTTGTTTCTTGTTTCCAGATATAGATGATCCTATTTCACAAGAGGCACAGACTGCTGAGGTGCTGTTATCATTTGTTGACCAATCAAAAGTTGATACATTGGTGTCATTTGGATTTGAGGAAGAGGTTTCTAGAAAAGCATTAAAAGCATCGGTGTGGTTCTTGTATCCTCTTAGTATTGTCTTTGGTTAATAAGAATATTCTCCCCTGCCATCCTCCCCCAACTTTTTTTTTGCCTTGCAAATGTTGGAGCTTTCACTACTGCATTATTGATGTTCAACTATTCACAGGGCGGGGACATTGAGAAGGCCACAGATTGGATATTTAACAACCCCCAGGTTTCTGCTTCGGCAGAAATGGATACCACATCTAGCAGTGCACAAAGTGTGGCTGATGAGGGATTACCTGATGGAGGAGGAAGTAAGTTTCTTGGGCTTGACCTTTCTTTCTGCTGACCAATATAAACATCTAGAATTCCAGATGCTTCTATTACTTCCATGTGTAACTCATTGTATTTATCACAAGGATTTAGGGATTGGAACTCAGGATTGGATGGGTCCTGGCCAAAGCTGAGTTTATTCGGACAACACAGCTGGTATTTTGTAAATCCATGAGGGGATAATTTGGGGAGATCAGTGGTATTGGCTGGATTGGTCCTGGCCGGCCACGAGTTAACTCGGCCAATATGTTAATGATCCGTCAATCAGTAGTTTATCATTCTAAATCTCCTAATGTAACTGCTCAAATCTGAGACATGCTTTTGGGTGGTGAAAATTTTTATTTTTTTGGGTGGTCAATGTTTTGGAATGAAACATTACTTGTCAGTTTTTGTGGCCTTTTCTACTAGGATTTGCTCCATGTAATGGAACAGATGTTTAGACGTTTAGAGATATTAGGATGTTTAAGCAACAGGGACACGATAGTATATCAATGATTGGCAGTCAAAAGTCTTCCTTCTTGGCTGATCATTACTGTGATTTGGTTGTCTGAATGTGTTAATTGTATAGCTTGTTCCGGTGCAATATGAATATTGATCCTAGTTTTCACACTTGTGCAGAGTACAAGCTTATTGGACTGGTGAGCCACATAGGTACCTCTACTCAGTGTGGGCATTATGTTGCTCATGTCTACAAAGATGGGAGATGGGTAATCTTCAATGATGACAAAGTTGGGGCATCTGTTAATCCCCCAAAAGACATGGGGTACTTATACTTCTTTGAGAGACTGAACTGCTGAAAATGCGGGAGTGGTGACTGGCTGGCCCTGTACCAGTAACACCAGGGTTTTGGTCATTTTGCAAATGGCTTTGACCATTGGTTCGAGCAGTGGTAATGGAGCTGTTTTATCCTAAGCTGCCGAGTTCTCATTGGTCATCATTTCTAATTCAGCAATTGCTACCAAAATAAAACATTCTTTTTCCTTCAATTTTATTGGAGCTTTCATAAACGATTTGTGAATATAGAAATTACTAGATGTGGTTTATCTCATTCCTTCTGAAACTAGTTAAGCATGTTTGTGTTTTCTCCTTGTTCTGTTTAGGGAAGGTGACCTGAGAATTTTTTAGAGAGATTACTGTATATCACCCAAGGTTTTACTTGATCCTCTAATTTCTCTCTTTTTATTTTGTTTTATTTTTTAATTTTTAAGATCAGTAAACAGAAGTAAGCCATAGTTTTTGTGTTTGGGGTCTGTGGGCCACATTCACTGTTGCTTGTGAGTCGATCCCCTTTTTTGGGGTTTGTATTTTCTGGGTGGGGTGAGGAGGATCACCCAAGGTTTGCTTCTCCCTTTTCATCCTTCCTCGATGCCTTAAAAATCTTGGCCTTTACCGTTGTCATTAATGTTGCTGGGACGAGGATCATATGATTGTCAGATTGTGGGTTTTCCTTCTTGCATACTGGAGGAGAATATTTTCCTAAATTTTTTCTATTCCGGATTGGGTTATGATCGCGATGCCTTGGGATTCATAATTCTTTATTCCCGATTAGGCTATGGTTGCAATGCCCTGTGAGATAAAATATTCCGTCCATGTTGATGTCTCTGCGGGCATTTTCATTGATCCCATGTTAATGTTAATTTGGTTGGCAAGTCTTTTAACTTCAAAGATTTCAGGATAAATAGTACCTACGTACTCCCTATGTTATTATCTTCTTGAAGCTTCCCCATGTTCATAGGCTCACAAATCATAGTCCATTATTCTAATCAAAGTCCATTATTCTAATCATCTAATGATACATTTTTCTATAATGGACTTCTGAACTAACCTATTGTTGACCCTCCTCTGCCTCCATTAAGTGTATTTGAGCCTAGTTGACAAAAACTGAACTTTAATATTTTTTGTGGGGTATGCGCAGCCTTCGCCATAGTCTATTCCTTTGCTCTCTCATGTAAAATGATATATATGGGCAGCATGATTCTGAAACTTGGATTCGATCGATGAGAATTGACTGAATTAGAATGATATCAACCTTGACTGATCCCTAATTCTAATCTTTTTGATCTCAATACATATGTATGATCCAAGGGTAAAAGCGTAATAAAAATTGGTAGGTAGATTTATCCGATACCGATCGATTGATATCCGTCCTGATGATTCCATGACTGTTTTTGAGTTTTAGAATCTTAGTGGCAGAGGAAAGAGACAGACTGTGGGGGCACTGGTGGAAGCTGTGTTCCCCTGCAGAACACTCCTATAAATCATATGGGACTCTCTGAAATCCGACGGTACTTATTTCATCTAGCTTAGTTATACGTCGTACCTTTGGATTCTGTTTCCAGCGAGGTTCAAGTAATTGGAATCGGTGATGGTATTGGCTGCCTGGATTGGCCAAGAATGGCAGATTCTCCAAAAAGATCCACTATGGGATCGGACATTGAATCAATGTGAGAATTAATTTCAAAATCGTCTTCTACAGGCTTATGTCTTCTTTTAATGCTCCATCTAGAGATCTTCTTGGTCTACAACTTCTATTTTCTTGGAGATTTCAACATTATCTCATGCAATGATCTCAGTCGCCCTTTCTTGCTTCGGCTTCTGCTCTTGGATATTTGTATCCATCAAACCCAATTTGAATAATTTAAGTTGAATTAATTTTGATAATTTTTTGTGCGATTGGATATGGCCTAATGTTAGATTTTAAAATAATTTGCAACTAAAGGCTACTAAGTATTCGGTTCATATATGATTGTTACATTGTATATTTTTAGTGAACGAGGATCTAGAAATATAAATATTAATATACACATATGTTTTGTGTATTGAATTGGATCATTGTGAGACTCTTGCATGGAATACAATTTATTGTTATTTAGCCATAAGACTTTCATTATTGGTAGTCTAGTCTCCGGACTTGGGAGGTTCTTATCATTGCAGTAAGACTTTGTGTTTTACCATATAAAAGATTAATGCCATTACTAGTTGATTATTGGTGTATTGAATTCATAACGTTCATTTGTAAAAGAGATATATATCCTTAATATGAAATTCATTTCCCATACAGAGAGAATGTTTAGTGCGAATTCATTGTTTACGATTGGACTAAACTTTGGGTTGGATGGCATTTCTATAAAATGTTTACCAATGATTTTAAATATTATTATTATTTAAGTAATTATATCTAAAAAATGTCCAACCCACTATTGAAATTTCCTGATTGTATGTTTCTAATATATTAAAGTTATCAACAGTATTAGTATTCCATCCCAGTTGACCTATCAGACGATAATATTAAGAGGAAAGACTAAGAGGTTAATACTTCTAACAATTTGTGGGTTTGGGTGTTACCACCAGCTTTGCGAAGTTCAATGAGTAAATAGTTTACTTAATTACATTTTACTAAATAAAAGAGAGATTACAAATACCCTAATAGGATCATCCAATATGATTCCACAACCTAGCTTGTGAGTCTTATTTAGGATTAAGGTTCCTTATCTGTCTATTGTTTCTCTCTCCTTTCTCTCTTCTCGTGCAATTCGGGTTTTCAGTCGTGAGTCTATTTATAGTCACAACTGTTATCATAATCAACAAGGTTGAAACTTTCAAGAAAAAAAACTTCGAATTGGGAAGGCGATCCTCCTGATGAACTGACGGTGTACCTCAAAATCAACACTGGTGAACCTAGCTTCCTTTTTTTTTGTTAACCAAGGTGTCTGGGCCAACTTACGCGCACCTCGGCGGTAAACCTAGCTTCCATTTCTCAAGAAGGTTGATTAATGGTAAAATTAAGAGAGATCCATAGTGCTGGGTTGAAACACAAGATTCAGTGCTGAAACTCTTAGGAGGTGTTGCACTTATGACACTCATGCGACACTAATGCAAGAGAGTATCGATTTAATCCGATTACTTGGCCTAAAAAATAGGAATTGAATCGAGTCAATTCTAATCCGATTCAACCAGAATCAATGATCCTATTCCGATTCTTAGAACCATCTATGGATAGGTTCTCATGGTTGGTTCCAGGAATCCTTTCTTCAATTTCCCTTATGAGCTTTTTTGTGTGTGAACCTATAGACTGGATTAGTCTCATTAAATAGGTTTAAAACTTGGTCTTCATTTGAAAACCTTCACTTTGTCCCTTTATACATAGTTCTATTCTCAACTTGCTCTTTTGAATTTTTCTTTTTTTAATCTTCGATTTATCGTTTCTGATGGCAGCGAGACACCCCACCCTGGGGTCTGGACCCATTAAAAAAAATAAAAATAAAAATAAAGAAATAAAAATAAAAAACCCCTTTCCTAGCATCATCCATGAACCTTGTGAGAAAAAGAGGGAGCCAATCAGATGCTTTCATGGTTTACTTTTGGACCTGATGGTGACATGGTTTTCTATTGTGATCCTCTAGGATAAATTTGATTAGTAGCTTTCTCTGTGAGCCATGAAGTGATTGAGCCAGGGAAGTACTTGGGGGGTTCCAGACTTTCTAGTGGGTTTCAGAATTGTGCAAGTGTACCCACATCCCAGAAATGGGGAGGACACCCTGTCGTGAGAAAACTGGACTGAAGAAAGGGGCATGGACTCCAGAAGAAGATAAGAAATTGGTAGCTTATATTACCAGATATGGCCATTGGAACTGGCGTGAGCTTCCGAAATTCGCCGGTAAGTCTTTGTATAAGCTCAGATGATAGTATTATGAATGCTCTCATCTGATCTTTGAATCCAAGTTTCTATATACTTTCTATGGTATTGAATAGATGAAGCTTCCTTAATCAAAATCCATGTTCATCAATTGTAACTTCTTAATTGGTTCTTCTCTCTGTAGGTCTATCAAGATGTGGAAAGAGTTGCAGACTCCGATGGATGAATTACCTGCGGCCGAATATCAAAATAGGGAACTTCAGTAGAGAAGAAGAAGAAATCATCATCAACATGCATCAAGCTCTAGGGAACAAGTATGGATGGACTAATAGAAGATTTTCATATGTTGCTTTCCTATAGAACTCCAACAATTTCCTCCTCCACACGCGAGGACATGTGGGAAATGAGATCTTTCCCGAGGGGTTTTCTCTATCCTTAAGGCACATCGGGCTATTTATATTTGATGAGGGGATTATTGCTTTCGCATGGAACCCCAATAGCTTTTTTCGCGGTTTATTCATCTTCCCACTGAATCCAGTTCTTTTACTTGCAGATGGGCAACAATTGCAGCAAAATTACCAGGTAGGACTGACAATGAAATCAAGAACCACTGGCACACCAACCTCAGAAGAAAATGTTTGAAACAAAATCTGAAGTTACCAGAATCAAAACCAGATACCTCCAGTAAACAAAAATTAGAGTTCAATACTTTGCTCCCAAGTGCTCAATCAGTTCAAACTTTGGAAAGCTCATCACCCTTGTCTCCAGGACCATCTTTGAGTGATTTCTCATCCTCAAGCACTGATTCTATGTTTGTAACTAGCAGAAATTGGCTGGGAGATGAATATAGTACTGTTTCATCACCAGACAAATTTGAAGAACTCAATGGGGATTTCTGGACAGAACCTTATATGGCAGGGAATTCTTATATCCAAGAGAATTTTCAGCAAACTTGGGTTGACCCAGGAATTCAGTTCCCTCTTTATCCCTTGTTTCTTGAAGATTACTTCTGTACTTATGGATCATATGAAGAAGATTACATGTTCAACTAATTCAGGATTCAGTGAGGGAAAGAGGATTTTTAGGGATACATCTCTTGGTGGATTGTCTAAAATTAGAAAAAATAGATTGAAATTTAGTCTAGCTAGAGATTTTTATTAGTGTAATTATTGTCTGTCAGGTTATTTGTTTCTAAAATTAGAAATAAAAATGGATTGGAATTTAGTTAACTACTCTAATGCTTCAGAATTTAATCTACATAACTCTACTAGTGTAATTTGAGTATATCAAGTTATATGTCTCCTCCTCGAAAGGCTGGAATAGAAGTCATGTAGTAAATCTGCCATTTTTTTTTTAAATATATATATATATTATAACACAGAGAAAGGAAAGAAAAAAGAATATTACAAGACAAAGATGCGATCAAGAGATATTAGGCTTCAAACAAACAATGAGAAATTAAGAAGAACAAAACATCAACCCAAGAATTGTTGGAGAATCTTTTGATTCTGACCAGTTCAAAATGATTTACCATTGAAGGAAAACTGTTTTTAGAGTCAAGATTAGAAATTTGTCTGTTTAACAATGATATGATTTGTAAATTAAGAGACAGGTCGACATGTAATGCTTGGATATGCAAGTTCTAGGAAAAGGGATTGGAGGGAAAAGTATAGAGGAGGGACCAGATGTCCCAAAGAAAAAGAAAGGGAAAAGAAAATTTTCTTTCCTGGAAAACAATCCCAGAAAAGGAAATTGAAAGTTGTTGTTTTCCAAACCTTAAATTATATTCCACCTAATGAAACAGTTTCCATCTATGAAAATTTTCTAATCTAATAGGCTTCGTGAGGGGATTGGTCTCACAACCATTTAGGACATCAAACATGGGATGGGGCACACAGGAAATGGAACTAAGAAGAGAAAGGAACTTAAATGAAAATGGAATCATTGTAATCCACTAGTTTTTAAGTGTTGGGAATGCAGAATGTCAAATCAAAATTTAGACATAGGAAATGTTGCTTGCAAGTGCGTTAAGATATATATTGTTAGAGCAAACACCAAGGAAAATACGAAAATAAACAATTCACTATGTAGAAGAGAGATTACACTTAAGCAGCGGCGAGAAAACTTGTCATGAAACCCTAACCCCAAAATACAATGACTATATATTTTTTTTTTTGTTAACCAAAGGTGTCCGGGCCAGCTTACGCACACCTCGACTAATCCTCGGGGAGACTAGCATAGCAACCTACAACCATGATCTCCACTTAAATCAATTATAGATGGGGAATCGAACCTGAGACCATGTGCCTAATCCACACAATCCCCAGTTCGCCCTAACCATCTGGGCAACCCATGGGTGGGTACAGAATAAATAAGAAAACACACACACACACACACACACACACACTCACACAATACATATGACAGGGTTTGATTCCACAACCTCCTCCCTTGGGTGCCGGCTCCACAAGCCGAAGCAACCACCACTAAGCTATCCTAGTGTTCGTGCAAAATACAATGATTTTCTCAACAAGACAACAATACATTATATACTCCAAATTGCAGGTCGACCCATCGGGTCATAGTCAATAGGGTCGAACCATACTATGGGGGTGTATCTGCCCAACCCCTCTACTTCCATCACAAAATCTCAGAAAACTTCCCATTTGGGTCGCCACCAAAACATGTCGAAACAGATCAATCTTCAAAATAAGTCAAGAATTCAAGACAAACTTAACATATACTAATAAATCAATAGAGAAGGGTTATGGTTACTTTGATATTCACAAAAATAAATCCTTCAGTGGAATGCAACACTTGTATTTTTCTGTCACTGTCTGAAAGAAGAAACTACTTCAACGGTGAAATCTTAATACAGAAGAGAGTTTCTTTCCTCTCTCTGTAATCTCATTGAATTCTCAATTTGCAATTCACCAAAATGATTGTAGTTTCTCATGACCATCATATTTTAGCATTTTTCAAACCAAAGGTTGTGGAGGAGTCCATATGTTTTACTAGGGGTGTCAAAACCTAATTCGAACCGATAAAACCGAGTCAAACCACCCAAAAACGACATAAGATTATCAGAACTGTAGTTTGCGAGATTGAAACCAAATTGAATTGCAAATCAAACTTAAGTCCAATTAAGTTGGTAATCCATCTGCTAATATTCCAATTTCCAAATATTTGGGTCCCACTCTCACCATGGGAATGATAAAAGTTGTAATTGAGAGATGACCCAAAGGGCCACGCGAGATTCTTGAGTGGTATTGGAATATATTGGGTAGCTACTATTTCTGATTATGATATGGGATGGGAAGTCTTTGAAAACTCTCTCTCTCTCTCATCCTTTTGGTAGGGTCAAGTGACTTGACCAGTCTCTAATCTGTGGCTATATTATAGTTGGCTTTACCATTGATCCATGGGTTTAAGTGACAGAACATGGAAATGGATTTTGTAATAATCATGCAAAACTAACATTTAAAAGAGCCATGATTTCAATCCACGCGCTGGATTGGCCCACTATTGGTCTTTCCAAGTCCTTCTTTATTGTAGTGCTCCTGTATATTTTCCAGTCTTTTAAATATTTCTTTTCTTTTTCTTGTTTTGGTAAAAGTTTTTCTTAGAATTCCCACACCACTAGGGATGTGATCATGCATTTGTTGCATTATAAATTTCGATCTCTATTGTTTAAGATAAAAACTATCTTTTTCTTTTCATATTTTACGGTATTGATGTTTATGATTAAAGAATTCTTCCTTCACCATGGATGAAAAAAAGCTTATCAATCCCTTTGTTAGTGCACGTGTATTTATGATATTTACATGGATGATAAGATCGATGACGACAATAAAAAACGAGGAAGCCGAAGTTTCAAAAGACAAAGCATCTTATATTATTCAAAATCAGGTGTGAAACACAATTCTAGTCATATATACTATTTTATTTGTTTGTTTCAATTTTTTTGTGCAACTTATCCTCTTCAACGAATAAAGAACTTTATCCCTAATTGTTAACTCCGTGTTGTGCTGACGGATGATGGTGGCGCCAAAGAGACATCACTTCATTTGGGTAAGGAAATCATTGGAATTAGATCTCGTTCTAATTGATTTTGATTGGACCGGGTTGGTCTTAATTGATCATGATTTTTGTTAGGATTAACCTATTTTTATCATTTATGTCCTATACAAAAAAAAAAAAAAAAAAAAAAATCAAATAATCAATACGTAATTAAAATTATTATTTAGTGCAACACAATAATAGATGTTCAAGACACTTGACCATAAAAATCAATGATTCAAATTTCAATATTTTGAATAAAAGGATATGATGAAAACTCTAAATTATATTATATAAATCAAGGTTAAAATCACGGCTTAGTTGAGCCATATGTAAGCCTCAACCTAGGCTCGGCTTAACCTTAACCTAGGGTCAGAAATATTAGGTCAAGACAGGTTTAGGCCGTCAGGGCCAAATTTACACCCCTGAGAACATTCCTCAATGCCTATAAAACAATTGTCAATTGTACCACAACATATAAGAGAGAATTTTCCTACACTCACAATGAAGGAAACACCCACAAATCTAGGGTATTATTATTCTTCTCCTATTTGTTGGAGGTCTGAAATACCTTTCACTGTTCCCTAACACTCATTTTAGCACAATGATAGACATTGGTGAAGGAATTCCACCTTCATCGTGGTTTGGAGAAAACTTGGTCTTAAGATATATGTTTAATGGGAGGGTTGGGCATGCTGTCAAATTTTGGTAAATTAACGGTTTGCATGACAATCATAGATCTAGACATAAAAGAATTATGAGGTCTTATATGAAAGGCCGAAGGAGGAGAGAGGATGACACATGTAAAGCACTCTAGCATCGTGCCAACCTTTTCATATATTTAATTGACGAGGATTGTAAAGCCCATACATGAAAGCCTGCACTGTAGTAATTTAAGACCAAAACTCTAAGAGATCAACATATATTGATTATTCTTAAAAAAAAAAAAAAAAACATATATTGATTATTCATATTAACTCATAAAATATCCTTTTGTGGCAAAACGTTAAAAATAAAATAATCTGAATAACAACATATGAATGGAATGTGAAAAACTATGG